>NW_018219546.1:10863-25600 GCF_001263595.1 Phalaenopsis equestris | reverse complement strand
GTGGATCCAGAGGAGAACCTCGGTGACTTCCTAAGCTATCCTAATGTTTGGCTTCATTTTTGAGGAGAAATGTTTAGGTGTTTAATCCTGCCAATTTTATTAGTTAGGACTTACATTCGTGTGAAACTATCACACAAATAGCCTGGAAGATATAAGGATTTTGGTCGTGACAAACGGTAACCTCAGAATCCTAAGACGAGTTAGAGCTTATATTGTATAGCAGGGTTGTACAAAGGCCTAAAGATAAGGTAAGGCTATATGTTGCATAAGCAAGCAACCTCAAAGTCCTATGGCTTTGTTGTTTAATTCTAAGGAAGGAAGATTGGTTTAGTTGGGGAAGATAGGTTTTGCTATTGAAGATGGTCGTGCTGCCCACCATGCTAGCTCCAAGCTCCTTGCCCTGACGCTTTTGAGTTTTCTAGTGTGTCAAGTTATAATGTTAAATCAGGTGGCCCTATGGTTGAAGTTCTTTAAAATTTATGGGGGCATGTTAAAGTTGATTTGAGCGACACCAGTTAGGATCCTACGGTTCCCTCGTTCCGACACTAGTATTTTCTATTGGATTCACTTAGTCCAAATGGATTTATTAAACTCAACTTAGTGAGTTCCATAATTTCATTTAAACCGTGGGAAGCCTCGTTGGCAACCGTAGGTTACCTCCTCCGAGGGATTCCCGATCATCCGATAGAAACATCTTAATTTAGTGGCAATTATATTTTTGTGTGATGTTTATGATTAAATTTTGAGTTGTTTTATATTTTGAATGTTGTGGCGGTGAATTTTATCTTGGTAGTTTTAGCTTTGTTGTTGGTTTTGGTTTTGTGGCTATCCTGATAGTTTTAGTTTTCATGCAAGGTGGCATCATTGTTTAACATGCAAATTTGCAAGTATATAAAAATTTAGTATGAAATTATGAGAAAAACAATGCTAAAAACTGTAAAAGCGTACCTAGAGAGTCTTTTCGTTCCACCACCTGAAACTCAAAAAGCATGTTAAGGCACTTTATATGAAACAAGGAGGTTAAATTTTGAGAGATCATATCTTGGTGGGTCCTTAGGAGTTTAATTAAGGATGATGTTGCCAAGCAAAATATATTAAGTTAAGTAGATCTCTGAGGTATCCAACAGATATAGAGAAAGAAGCAGGTCCGTTCTACTCTCTCCCTACATAGTGGAAAATTTCGAGTTCTTTTAAAATTATTATGTTGCTTAATAATTCATCCTATAAACAACTAAATGCTTAATAAACATTGATGTATCAAACATCCCTAAAAGTAAGGAAATTATCATTTGTAATTTAACTTTGAAGATTATGTGGGTGAAGACCCTTAAAGAGGCAAGTTAGTATTATTGGAACACTTAGCCAAATTTTGGTCCTAATTAGGCTTGTAATGTTTGAAAGATGTCTTAGTTTTAATTGATATTTTCTTTTCTAATCCTCGTTTAAATGAAACTTGATTTAGCCTAAGTCACTACTAAGCCACCTAGACCTAGGTGAGTGTCTTGGTTAGTTTTGAAAATGTTAAGTTTTAAGTGGTCATGATTCATGATTTGAATTTTATTTGAAAATCAAAATAGGGGTATTAAATTAATTAATTATTGACTTCAAAAGTCATACCCCTAAGTCCTGGGCTCATTTATTTTAATAAACTTCCAAATTTTAATAATTTAGAAATTTATTAACTTATCTTTTCAATTAAGAAAGTGAGGTTGGTTTTTACCAATTACCACTTATGTTTTAAATATCCAAATAAATTGATTAAGAACAAAGGTTGCCCATTTCCCTCCTTGAATTAAGCCTGAATGTTAATTAAGGCTAAATTCCAAAATTACACATTTGCCCCTAAGGCTCTGACATTTCATAAGTTGTCAAATTCAATTCAAATGAATTTGAAATTTTTATCCTATCTCATTCATGGGTCAATTAAGACATCATAGAGAAAATGTGTTTTTTGAAAATTTAATTTAATTTATATAATTATTTTCATGCAAAAATAAGATTTTTTAAAAGAAAAATTCTAACTTGGCCGACGTAAATTCTAATCCCATGAATTTTTTACTGGAGGTATAACTAGACCAAACAGGCCTTTGGATAAAATTTCATAATTTTTTGAATTCTTTGCGAGTTATTAGAATTATTTTAATAAGAATTAATTTAATTTTTGGGTTATTTATTAAATATAAAATATTTTAAATGGGGAAAATTAAGTTTTATATTTTTGAAAAATCTTCTAAGGTCAGAGAACTTAGAGGAGAAAATTTTATATTTTTCTAAGTTTTATTTGATTTATTGGAATTATTCTTAGTGGAAACCCATTTTAGCCTTTTAAAATTATTTTTAAGCCTTGAAATTCAGTTTCTTTATTTAGAAAATCAGGAAAAATATTTTAATTATTCCTAAATACTTAGGAGGCAGTTTAGAACATTTCCATGAACTTTATTATTTTTGTGATATTTATGGATTTTTAATTATTTAAATTTTTAAAATAGGTTAAAAATCAAGTTTTTATTTTAAACTTTTTTTTTTTATTTTTTTAGAAAATACCCTTGATCACAGAAAACTCAAAAAAATAATTTTTACAATTTTTCAAGTTATATTTTTATTTTTAAAAATCATTTTAGTGCCAAAAATGTTATCTATCTTTAAAAAAAATCAACTTAAGTTACCAAATGAACTCAAAATGCTTTGGAATTTTTATAGTGAGTTCTCTGGATCCTATAAATTAGTTAAGATAAGAAATCAAGTCATTTTATGTTTGTATTTTATAAAATTAATTATCTCAATGATTTAGGGTTTGTAAAGATTATGTGTATTTTGAATGACTTGGCTCATGGGAAATTTTTCTAAAGGCTCTCTGGTCATCATAAACCTTCCAAATTTTTCTTGAAATTTTCTAATCAACATGCTAATTTCCATGATTATTTTAAGAAAATAATGCTCATAAACTTGAAAAATATGATTCTCTGTAAAAATATGACTCTCTGTCGAGGAACCTTCTCTGACTTTGGAAAAACCAGAGAATGTTCCCTAAGGTAGAACCAACAACATGCTAAAATTTCAAGCATTTTGTCGAACCTCGTAAATCTCGGTGTGTTCTTCTGGATTTATGTCGATTTTTGTTTTTCTTCGCCCTAATTTCTCAACAATTCTGATTTATGTGATATCACAATTTTGTGATGCACGGTTCCCGCGATCTTGGGAAGAACATGCAAACGCTTCCTTTATTTATTTATTTTATTTTCAACAAATATTTTTAAAGTTAGGGATCATTTTCTGATTTTTTTTTATTCCTTATTTATATATCCATTTAAACGCGCGACACCACATCAACCTACAATGACTCTGAAGCTCCATGCGACGCGCTCCCATTTGACGCCGCTGTCCACCTCAACGCTAACTTGACCCGCAGTTTATGTTCCGAAGCGCTGTCCGACTTGATCTCAACTGTCCATCCGATACACACTCAATCGAACGGCGCTCCGTCATCGTCCCCGACAAAATCTCTATTTATCCATTTAAACGCGCGACACCACATCAACCTACAATGACTCTGAAGCTCCATGCGCTCCCATTCGACACCGCCATCCACCTAAGCGCTGCCTCGGCCCACGGATTATGATCTAAAGCGCTGTCCAGCCTGATCTCCACCGTCCATCCGATACACGCGTCATCGAACGGCGTTCCGTCATCGTCCCCGATAGCCTAGCCCGAGAACCGTCCATCTTCTAGCCTTAAGTTCTCTCTCATTTCTTATCCAAATTAGATGAATTTTTTTTAAAATGCTCGTCTAAACTAGAGGAACATATTTATACGGTTATGATGCCATCAAATTAACTCTAAGCAAATGAAGAATAAAAAGAGGCTCGAGAGGGAGAGAGATTTTATACCTTTGCTCTGAGAAGTGAAGCTTTGATAAGAGAGTCTTGGCACGTTTGTTGTGATCTAAAGAGGCTATGGATTGAGTCTCTGGTCTTGGTGTAAGGACTAGGTATGATTTTGATCACAGCCGGATTTGGGTGTTGGTCTAGAGTTATGGTAGAGGCTCTGTGAGAGGGGAATTTGATGAGGGTTAAGCTTCTTTCACTGTTATGAAGGTGTGGCTGAAGTTAATTTGAGTTTGGTAGACTGTAGATAGTTTGAGTTCGGTAGACTGTGGAAGTGTATTGGGCTCTGTCCTAATTTTTGGCAAGATTTCGAGCTCAAAATAAGCTTTCGAGCTCAAAATTGAAATTCAGCAGTGGAAATTGGTGTGGGAAAACAGTTGGAATGCACTGAGGGGATCTTAAGGAAGCTCTGTGGTCAGTTTAGGGAGGTCTCTCTAAGAAATTTTCAGCACTCTTTTCATGGTCGTGGGAGGTGATTTTTAAAAAATGGCTAAGGGGTGGTTGTCATGGACAATTAGGGGGTGCATTATGCTGCTTAGGTGGAGGGTAGAGGAGCTCTACAATTTAATTTTGCTGAGCTGGCCTCTAGGTTTGATTTGGGTGAAGTTCCATGGGGGTGGCCCTCGGTTTTGAGCTTCTCCGGCGACTCAGGGGGAGGTGGCTAGGTGCTCCTGGCATCCAGGGGAATCTGTTAAAGCAATTTAATGCAATGGGGTATCTGTCAAAGCAATTTAATGCAATGGGGTTTAGTTTTGGTAAGGGTATCTTAAGCATGTGTATTTTTGGAAATAAGATCCCTTAATTTGGGAAACTTTTGGTCCATGGCTCATCTAGCTTGGGTTAGATGGGTTTTGCCTCACTCTTAGGGTCTAACCAATGGCTGAGGTGGAGTTAATTTGATTGCTTTAAGGTGGTTTGGTCATGTTTAATCCATGGTTCAATGTGAGTTGAAGTGATCAAAGCTTGGGTTTGGGCTAAGTTACCCATGTCAATTGACCCAATTGATTGATCAACATTGTGTAGATGATTGTTATGAAGATTTTTGGTGAAGGGTTGAAGTGATTTTGAGTTCAATTGGTAGGTCAATTTGAGGGATTTTTGAAATATGGCCAATTTCGGCACGTTAGGCTAGGCATGGGTCTAGGTTGGGCTAGCCTTGGGCTAAGTCCAAATTGAATGGTTCAAATGATCAAGGGAGATATTTTGAAGTTTTTTGGGATTTTTTTGAATTTGTTGGAATTTTGGGGTAAGGAGGGGTATTTTGGTAATTTTGTCAATTTTGGTTATTTTGGGTAGTTTGGGTGTTTTCAAGGTCTTTGAAATGATTTTTGAACCAAGTTAGGTATTTTGGGTAGATTTGGAAATTTTGGCCAAATTTGGGGTTCCAAAGGTATCTAGGTAATTTGGGGGAATTTAGGGGCAAAAGGAGAGGTTGTGTATCTTGGTAGAGTTAGAGTGCCAACCACCATCAATAAGCCATGAACTTATGAAATCCCCATTTTGAGTCCTCAATGTAGTGGTCTCAGCCAAACCCTAGCCTAGGGCTAATGGGTTTAGGAGACCACCTACATGAGTCTCCCAAAAGTATCAAGAGCGAGAATCTAGCAATTCTGGGTTTAGGATAGTGAGTGATTATGAGTGTAAGTGATTGCAAGTGAGTGCCTTAGCCCTAGACCAACACCTAGGGTCAACGTTAAGGTCCAGCAGTCATAAGGGTGACTCATCTTAAGTTTTCTTATAATGACCCCACCTACTAAGTGCTAGAGGTTAGGACCAACATGTGGAACTTCAAGTTGAGTAGAGAAGAGTTTGGAATTTCTAATGGTGAGGGCTCCTTGTCTAGTTTTCGAAGAATAGTCAAAAGGAAAGTCCTAGAATAGTTAATGGCTGGACCTTAGGCTACTAAAGAGGAGAAATCTAAACCTCAACCAAAAGTGAGGTCAACAAATGAAGCCCCAATAGGTGAGGTGTGCTGAGCAAACACACCGCGCGTATTGGCGTTGACCGATGAGATCAACAAAAATCAATACAAACTCCTAAGTCAACAGACCCGAAAGTATATGTAGGGTTGTGTATGTGATTTATTTCTGTTGGGGATTTTGTTGTGGATTTAGCAAGTGATCGTTTGATTGAAATCAAAGAGTACAGACTCTCGCTGGGATGAGAGAGTGAATTTTGAGTTATGAAATTTCAGGTATTTATAAAGGATGGGAGTCAGTATATAAGTGCTGACCCCGAAGTGGGAATTGAAATTTGAGTATCAATCCCAAAATAAGAATCAGATGCCATAATCCATTTAAGGTGGTCTTGAAACTTATTTCAAAAGATGAGAATAGGATTGTGTGGGAGGACCGAATTGAGATGGAAAGCACAGAGGCTCACATCCGACTCAAAAGGGTAACAACAATGTAGAAGTCGACAACCATTAAGGCTATGTCTCCAGAAAGAAAGGATTGTACCAGTTTGAGTTACCGCTGGGGAGTTATATTCGAATTGACATATGACAGGAAGAATATATATGTAACGTTAAGAAAAAAAGTGCTAGGACTCATATCGAACCCAGGAGGGAAGCACTGGGACTCACATCCAACTCAAGAGGTAACAAGAAAATATGTACGTCAAGTTAGGAAGGAAAGCACTAGGACTCACATCCAACCCAAGAGGTAATAAGAAAATATATGTGTTACATTGAGAAAGAAAGCACTAGGACTCACATCCACCCCAAGAGGTAACAAGAAAATATGTACGTCATGTTAGGAAGGAAACCATCAGGACTCACATCCAACCCAAGCGGTGATAAGGAAATATATGTGTCACATTGAGAAGGAAAGCACTAGGACTCATATCCAACTCAAGAGGAAACAAGAAAATATATGCATCACGTTAGGAAGGAAAGCACCAGGACTCACATCCAACCCAAGAGGTGACAAGAAAATATATGTGCTACATTGAGAAGGAAAGCACCAGGACTCATATCCAACTCAAGAGGTAACAAAAAAATATATGTGTCACGTTAGAAAGGAAAGCACCAGGACTCACATCCAACCCTAGCGGTGACAAGGAAATATATGTGCTATATAGAGAAGGAAAGCACAAGGACTCATATCCAACTCAAGAGGTAACAAGAAAATATATGCATCACGTTAGGAAGGAAAGCACTAGGACTCACATCCAACCCAAGCGGTGACAAGAAAATATATGTGTTACATTGAGAAGGAAAGCACCAGGACTCTTATCCAACTCAAGAGGTAACAAGAAAATATATGCATCACGTTAGGAAGGAAAGTACCAGGACTCGCATCCAACCCAAGCGATAATAAGGAAATATATGTGTTACATTGAGAAGGAAAGCACCAGGACTCACATCCAACTCAAGCGGTAACATGAAAATATATGCTTCACATTATGAAGGAAAGCACCAGGACTCACATCCAACCCAAGAGGTGACAAGGGAATATATATGTTACGTTGAGAAAGAAAGCACCAAGACTCATATCCAAGTCAAGAGGTAACAAGAAAATATATGCGTCACGTTAGGAAGGAAAGCACCAGGACTCACATCTAACTCAAGAGGTAACTAGAAAATATGTGTGTTACATTAAGAAGAAAAGCACTAAGACTCATATCAAACTCAAGAGGTAACAAAAAAGTATGTGTGTCCTTATGCAGAAAATATGCAGATTCAAACATGTGAATTTGTGGGGAATATGCGCATAAAACATAAAATATGTGAAGGAATCGGAATTTAGGTACTGATCTGGAAATGAGAATTGAATTTTATTCATCATTTTTGAAAAGAGAGTTGAAAGTCAGAGACCTTACATCCACAAAGATTAAGGATAGGATGCCATGCTCCATTAAAGGAGGTCTTATACTAATCTAAAATATGGGGAGTCAAAATTTGGGTACTGAATCCAAGAGTCATATGAAAATAGTGTAGAGAGTTTGTGATGTTGAATTTGCAGAAATGTGTCATGTGGAAAGGTTGATTTTATTGAAGAAGATTTGTAGAGTTTTGTGGGGTTTTGTGCAAAATGTGAAATTCCGCTGGGATGTGAAGAGAGTTAATGCAGATAAAGATGGTTGTGTAGCGCGCACAAAGAGTAAGAAACTCCGAGAACGGGAGAATCCACTCAATAAATTCATTTTCTTTTCTTGCTATTTTTATCACATTTAACTTTTCAAAATATGTCTTTAAAATTTTAATTTTAGTTTGTTGATTTTCAAAAGAAATTTGTTTTCTTGTTATTTATATATAAAAAAATTAATTATATTTATTTATTGTTAAAGATTTATTGTTTCGTTCTTTGTTCATTGAAATTCTGAACCAACGCGTGGTTCGTGGCTTCCATCCATCGCACAAAAAGGCAACTGAAAAAAAGGCACATTTTTGAGAGAAATTTCCATTAATCTGCTTCAATAAAGATATCACAGATCAAACATAGGCTAACGCCTAAAAGTGTACAATATATAGTCCATGCCGAAATACATCCAGAACATCTCAATCCAGATCATCTCATGCCTTCTCATGCCTTGAATACATTGTAGGTTGAATATATCAGATACATATCATGCTGTTATATAAAAGGAAAGTGAATCCTTTGACCCTCTGTATCAGGTACGACAAGCTCCTGATCGAGCAGACCTTCTAAGCCATGCTCTAGGATAAGAGTTCCCATCGCATGTATTTAAAGGTACAACCCTCTCATAGCTCTCATAGCTCGTACAATTCCAGTTTCGGGTCTGGCTGAAATCCATATGGTATTTTGCTGTCGTCCATCATACGGAAGGTCACGGACACCCTACGGTGTCGTACCCCTGGAATGCAGTGTTTGGCGACATCTACCCAATTTCCTTTCAAAACGAGCACTGAATTCGAGCACTGAAATAACTGGTAGGGGAATCTCCACAGAGCCTCTAAACTCAGCAGGGCCGACTATGTCAATTTCTTTCCCAAATAAGATGTTACTTTTACTCATGAATGAGATCGTACAAAAAAGCCTCATGAAGTCATGGTGATTGATGTGTGGAGGAATGTAATCACCCTCATCGTAGATGTTGATAATACAACTATTTGGAAAGCAGGTAACAAGCAGAATACTCCATCTGACCATTCTTTTGATCATCCACTTTATCATTGGCGGTAGTGGATCTACTTGATCGTGTCTGAGGATCCCAGGTAGATTCTCATGTCTGTCATTTGTGAAGTTGCAGCAGCAGCCACACTAGAAAGTATCCCTCCCTTTTACTTGCATACATTTCCTCTGCTCAGAATAGGTCCTTTCATAAGTAAACCTGCTCGACCTCTGTCCCTTAAGTAAAAAATGCAGTCAAGAATACTTTGTTCATCAGTCTCTGAGAAGACTCTGGTATACAGTTCTAATCCCTCCAGTATGTTGATGAATTTTTCTTGGAATTCTTTGTAAAATTCAAATTCTCTTTTATTCATTTTGTTTATTTTGTAGTACTCCATCATACTAGGAGTCGGTAGTTGTCGCGGGCGCTCCTCCCTTTGAACATCGACAAGAACCCAAACTGGCGCTGGCTGATCTGGAACTCGAGACTCGGCATCTAGCGGGATGATCTAGCGGGATGTACGACCCTGAACGACCCTGAGCTCCATGGTATATACTGATCTGTCCCCAGTGGGACGTATGACTCATCCATCATAAAATCTGAAGTCAGAGACCCATCAGTGCTGGAAGTATACTCTTCCAAAGTACTAAAGTGTTGTAAATGTAGAACATTGCAATCCGGACATTCTACAAATGCCCCTATGGCTGATGTCCCTATAGGTATCTCAGTGTTGCACGCCAGGCAACCCTTGCGTAAAACATCTGAAGCTGAAGGTGTCTCTGGCTCCTTCACAAACCTTGGTTCTTCTCATAGAAAGCCCTCTGCTTCTTGTGGCTGGCGTTCCTGCGTTGCATCCTGCGAAGCGAAGCACCTGACATTCGTTCGTTATTGGTGGCTACTTGCATCAGATCTTGCTCTATTATCACGTTCTTGCCTTTGTGTGATACATTATCTTTGGCAGTCACCCTCAGTAGTGAAGGCAATCCCTCTTTCTCCATACAACTAACTACATTTATGAGAGGACCTTCATAGTCCATGTCAACCTGGTTAAAATCCATGTTGAAGTCTTGGGTACCGCCCTGCAGTGCCATCTCCTCATTTAGTGTGCGGCTCCGACCATCCTTGAAAGCAAAGATCAGCCTCTGTCCCGAAATTTTTTTACAAACAACAGGAATAATGTCAATGGGCCGAAACTTGGCATGAACAAGAACAAAACAAAGTATTTATTGAACTATATTTTAGCTTATTTTAGTGAAATGAATTGTTTATTTATGTATGAATTTTGTTTAAATTTTTGTGGAACATTATACTCAAAAGTGGAAAGGAGAAACTTTAAAGTTTAGAAAATTTTCTCAAAATTTTCATTATATTGAGGTTAATTACAAAATTTGGACCCAGTCATAGACATTTAACTACATAGATAACCCCAAAATAATCAAAGTTTCAAAGCAAGCGACATCAGGTTGTGTAATAGGTTTTCAGATATTGTCCATTTATTGGTAACATGGGTTTTTCGCCTTGGAAGTCCACTAACCGGTAGGCTCCTCCTATGTAGACCTTTTCAACGACAAATGGTCCCTCCCAAGTTGGCTCAAATTTTCCAACTATTTTGCGACATGCAAGAATAGGCCTTTTGAGCACAAGTACGAGGTCACCAACTTTAAATGTCCTTGGCCGAACCAATTTGTCATGTGCTTGTACCATCTTTGCCTGGTAAAGCTCCAAATGTTGTTGTGCTTCTAATTATTTTCCCTCAAGGCTTTCCAGTTCTTCAAGTCTGAGTTTTGCACTTTCTTCCGTTGTGAGTTGGTTGGCAACATTAACTCTAAGAGACGGTGTCTGAATTTCTAGCGGTAGCACGACCTCGAACCTGTACACAAGCATATAGGGTGTACACTGAGTGGGAGTCCTGAAAGTCGTCCAGTAGGCCCACAAGGTTTCTAATAGTTTGTTGTGCCATTCCCTTTTGTTTTCGTCGAGTGTTTTCTTTAAAATTTGTACCAATATTTTATTGAAGGCTTTAGCCAGACCATTTTCTCTAGGATAGTAAATTGTAAAGTATCTTCAATTTGTCCCATGTCTTTTGACGAAATTGTTAATCATTGTGCTTCTGAAAGCTGTCCCATTATCGGAAATTATTCTTCACGGTACTCAGAAACGGTAGACAATTTGGCTTTTGAAAAATTGAAGGATGTGTTGTGTCGTAACCTCACGTAACGGTACTGCCTCTGCCCATTTGGAGAAGTAATATGTAGCGGCAAGTATAAACCTGTGTCCTTTGGAAGATGGAGGGTCTATTGGACCTATTATGTCCGTGCCCCAGTTGGGTATAGCGCATTTGGAGGCTTGTAAGACCACTCCATACACTTGGCATTGATGACATTTTCTGGCTGTATCCATGCAATCGAACATCATTGCTGGCCAATAATACCCAAGTCTCTTATCTTCATTTTCATTTTCGGCCCTGACTGGTGAGTGCCACACAATCCGACATGTACCTCTTTGACAAATTCTGTGCTTTGGCTCTGCTCAAACACCATAGCCACATCTGGTTGAATGATCTTCTATAGAGAATGTTTCCCTTCAGGGCGTAAGACATGGTCCTCCTTGTGATGTGGTGTGCTTCAGACTTGTCTTCTGGCAGCTTTTCAGTATGCAAATATTCTATTAATGGCTTGCGCCAATCTTCACTGATGTTTGCAAACGTATTTATTGCTTCTTCTTTTCCAAGCTTGTGCAGAGTTTCGAGATCGATCTAAGACAAGACTTATTTTCCTTGCACTATGATTTCAATGGAATCCTCTTGGGGACATGCCATTTCCTTAGCAAGTTTTGCTAGAACGTCGGCATTGGCATTGTCTCCCCTAGGAATCCGGTAGAAAGTCACATCAGGAATCTGTTCCAGGAGTTTCATTGTGTACTGATGGTATTCTGCTAATCTTGGTTTCAAAATTCTTTATTGTCCAACGATTTGCTGGATGACTAGTTGGGAGTCGCCATAGATTGCAATGTTTGTTATATCCATTGAGATTGTCATTCCCAATCCGGTCATTAAAGCTTCATACTCAGCTTTATTGTTTGTGCACGGCCCCATCAGGTGGTATGAGAACCTCAACGTATCCTTATCTAGCGTGATAAAGATCCAGTCGATCCTTGCTTTGCCTGGTATAACTGTGTCTGAACCTTTGTCTTTTTTGGCTGACGAAGCGCCATCGAAGTACATCTCCCAGCGTTGCGCACCGGAGAATTTCATTTGTAGTATTTGCTTGTCTGGTAACTCATCATTGAGAGAGGACCCAGCTGGCAGTGGGTGTGCAGCTAGAAAGTCTGCTAGTATCTATCCCTTGATAGCACGAAGGGGAACAAAAGTTATAATAAATTGCAATAAGATCATTGACTATTGACAACCACTTTATATATGCTTAAAAATACAAGAATTTGATACTGCTGCTAGAAGATTTAAATCTTCGACAACGACACTAAAAACTTGACAGCGGTTATATATTTGATAAAGATGTGTATGAAATATTCAATAATTACAAAGTCACACTTATCAACGCAAGTATACGTATCGCTCAAGTAATATAGGGCTCTAATGAAGTCCTGGATATCGATCGCACAAGGAGTAATATTAGAGACTACGAACTAAGATTTAAAAAATCAATACTTAATCACAACAATATAGTTCCATATTTGTCACTAATAGGCAATTGAAATAAAAATGTAATTTTAATAAAGTCTTAATTAACTAATTCTACTAATAAAGTTTCTAATGTGAAGTTCAATGTATAAGTAAGTCATTAAAGCTTCATACTCAGCTTTATTGTTTGTGCATGGCCCCATCAGGTGGTATGAGAACCTCAACGTATCCTTATCTAGCGTGATAAAGATCCAGTCGATCCTTGCTTTGCCTGGTATAACTGTGTCTGAACCTTTGTCTTTTTTGGCTGACGAAGCGCCATCGAAGTACATCTCCCAGCGTTGCGCACCGGAGAATTTCATTTGTAGTATTTGCTTGTCTGGTAACTCATCATTGAGAGAGGACCCAGCTGGCAGTGGGTGTGCAGCTAGAAAGTCTGCTAGTATCTATCCCTTGATAGCACGAAGGGGAACAAAAGTTATATTAAATTGCAATAAGATCATTGACTATTGACAACCACTTTATATATGCTTAAAAATACAAGAATTTGATACTGCTGCTAGAAGATTTAAATCTTCGATAACGACACTAAAAACTTGACAGCGGTTATATATTTGATAAAGATGTGTATGAAATATTCAATAATTACAAAGTCACACTTATCAACGCAAGTATACGTATCGCTCAAGTAATATAGGGCTCTAATGAAGTCCTGGATATCGATCGCACAAGGAGTAATATTAGAGACTACGAACTAAGATTTAAAAAATCAATACTTAATCACAACAATATAGTTCCATATTTGTCACTAATAGGCAATTGAAATAAAAATGTAATTTTAATAAAGTCTTAATTAACTAATTCTACTAATAAAGTTTCTAATGTGAAGTTCAATGTATAAGTAAGTATCCTTCTCCTTGTAAAGAAATTTAAGTGAATGGATAAATTGAATCAGTTTAAATCGTATTGTGCCAAATTGGAGCATACTTATTCTTTACCCTTTGGACCAGACATAAAGAACATTGACTAATCCTATGCTTAGTTACTGAATCTGCGGCTAGGCTGGGAGGATACTGGCTCTCAATTTAGAGCTCCCACGTTCCCCTCGCCTGAGAGCTAACATCTACACTTCAGCACCCAAATGATCGGACCAAATTGAGGATATTAGTCTGTCACCCTAAAATCTCCAATTCTACGCCCGATAATATTTATTTTCCTATTTATTTGCACATAACTTTCAAGGACTTTGATCTCCCTAAATCTTGGATGTAATCTTTACCTTAATTGTAAAACTCAACATATTTTAACAAATCAATTGGCCAGATTGAAAGTAAATTAAGATTGAAGTAAAAAGATCATCACAACTTCTTTAACATTCTCATGGCAAAACCATTTCAAATCACCATTTCACAAAATCTCAAGACAAGGAGAAAGACAGAGAAAACTACTCAAAACTCATGGAGAAGATACGACAAAACTTAGAATTTATATATAAAAGCAAAGTCATACAAACTTCAATAAGTAAATACCACTTATCTCTAATTCCTCCCCAAGAAAAATTCATGAAGTTCCTCTGAATCTCTTCCTTTCTTTACAGCACACAGAATTCTCCTTCGAAGCGGCAAGGAGGAAGAAATCTCTCACTTTTCTTCCACTCTTACAATCTCTCAAAGAATTCCTCACAATACTAACCCTAAATTATACTCTCTACACTCTAATGGACACACGTGTACACTCCTCTCAATTTTTCGGCCTCCAAATGTTTCTTTTAAAGTTGTAGAAAAGTTTTCAAGAGTTACCTAAGCGTCCCTTCAAAAATCATCCATATCCAATGCATCTGTTGAGAGAACCGACGTGCTCGCCGTTGGCGGCCTCAATAAATGGCGCCGTCGGTGGCCTTCTAGAATATTTAATTCTGGACTCTCAGGAAAAACCCGTCGTCGGCGCAGTCGAGCTCACCGTCGGTGCCCAAGATCAAATCTTCATATTTTGGTTCTTTTTGCTCCAAATTCTCTCCTTTTTGCATTTTTTTGCTCCAATGACCATAATTCAACATACCTGCAACCAAACATAAAAAAATAGCTTTATTTAAAGTGCAATATCATCAAAATGAGAGAAAAATAGGTATGAAAATCTC
>NW_018219546.1:0-10724 GCF_001263595.1 Phalaenopsis equestris | reverse complement strand
AAATACTATAAGTTTTATTTAAGTAAATACCATAGTGAGATTTTCAGAAAAAATTCAAGTAATTAAATTAACTCTGTAGGTACAAGACTATCTAGTCATCAAGTTTAATAGTTCTAGTTTTCTATTCATTTCAAGAATGACTATATGTTGTAATATCAAGTCACTTAAAATATTCAAATGATAGGAACTTCATGAGAACATTACTAGTAAAAGATGTTATTCCATAAATATAAGTTCAGGAATGTATTTAGGTTTTCCCTTTAGGTAGGTCCAAGTGAAGCCAATTTTTGATTAGGCATCTCCTCAAGTTTCTCCTTACTTATATATATTTTTTCATTTGGATTTCTTTCAATTCTATATATTTTTCTTTTCTTTTCAGGGATTGTTGTCAATCTTTTATTTTTTTTATCAAGTGAAGATTAATATATTTGGACAACCTTTAATAATTTTGAACTTCACTTTTCTTTCCTTGAATTTGAAACTCAAAGCATTCCTTTACCTTATTCTTCCTAAAATGACAGGAATTTCTATTTCTTTCTCTATATCTAATAAAATAAAATCCACAGGAAAGATAAATTTATCAACTTTTACCAAGGCATCCTCTATAACTCTTTTAGGAAAGGTAATCGAACAATCAACTAACTGAAAAGTTACAATTGTAGGTGAAATATCTCCTAAAACCAACCTTCTTAGAATTGATAAAAGCATAAGATTAATATTGGCTCCTAAATCACATAATGCTTTTCCAACAAATCTTTCGCCAATAGCACAAGGAATAGTAAAACTTCTAGAATATTTAAGTTTTTCAAGAAGCTTCTTCTCAATTATAGCGCTACACTTTTCACCAAGTGCAATAGTCTCATTATCTAAAAACTTCCTTTTTTTATTAAGAATATCCTTCATGAACATCACATAGCTTGACATTTACTCCAAGGCTTCACAAATGAATGTTTATAGTTAATTTTCTTAATATTTCTAAAAATTTTGAAAATGGTTATCTCTGTTTTTCTGGTTCAATTCTTGAGGAAATGGAGGTGGTGGTCTTTATACTGTGAATTTCATTGTTTTGATAGGACATTCTGACTCAAAATAAAAATCTTCACCAAAATTTTCATTTTCACCTAATCTTTTTCAATTTCAACTTCCACTTCTTTTTGAACTCTAGTTTCTAATTCTTTTCTACTTCTCAGTTGAATAACCTTAATTTTATCTTTGTTATGATCTTTAGGATTTACTTCAACTTACTAGACAACGTTCATGGGTGTCTATTGCTAAGTACAGTAGCAATACATCCCAATTAATTTATCATGTTTCTAATTGTAGTTCCTTAACTATGTAATTGACTCCCCATTTGCAACATCAATTCTTCCATTGACAACTTTTTCTCCTTACTTTGAAAATTATTAAAACCTAGAGTGTAATAAGGTTAATAAGTTGGATTTCCTTGATTGTTGGAGTTTCCCAATGGGTTTACAGCGTTGTTTCCCCATTGCGGATTTTGCAGCATTAGAGTTATTGTTACTCCAACTAAAATTTGGATAATGATTCTAACCAGGATTATAATAATTAGCATAAGGATTACTAGAACAATTATTTATTGCAATATTAAGATTCTATCATTTGTCCCAATGAGTTTTCCTTAAGCACAGGTGATGTCTGAGAATAATTTATTCTGTGTTGATTTATCTTCTTTAATATAACAGCTAATTAGGCAGCTAACATAGATATTACATCAGAATCATGAATACTAGCTACGCTTTTTGGATTTACCCTTTCAGAGGACCGTTAAAATTATTAATTGTCATCTCTTCAATTAAAGAATATGCTTCATTAACCAGTTTTGACATTAGTGATTCACCAACAGTAGCATCAATTATTGATCTAAGAGATCCAACCAATCAAATATAAAAAGTTTGAATTATTATCCAACCTGGCAACACATGGTGTGGACACTTCATAAGGAGATCTTTAAATCTTTCTCAGGCTTCATAAAGCGATTCCCCTTCAAACTGACAAAAAGATGTAATATCGTTTCTAAGCTTAGCAATTTTTGAAGGTGGGAAATATTTAGATAAAAATTTTTGTGATAAGTCTCTCCAAGTTCTGATGGATCCAGATGCTAACGAGTTTAACTATATCTTAGTTTTATCCCTTAGTGAAAAAGAAAAAAAAGTCTAAGCCTAACGACATCATTCAACACTCCATCATATTAAAAGTAGCACACAATTCTAGAAAACTAGTAAGGTGTAAATTAGGATCTTCAGTTGGTGTTCCTCCAAACTGATTGTTTTGTACTATTTAGATAATATCATATTTATGCTCAAATGAATTGCAACTACAACAAGGTTTTGTATACTCAAATGAATTTCATCTGCTGTAGGATTAGCGCAATCTCTTAAATGTCTCTGATGGTGTTCATTTTCATTTCCAGCATTGCTCAAATTGCAAGCCATTTTGCTAAAATAATCTCTCTCTTTTTGTTATTTTGAAATTTTTCTAATAGTTTTTTCTAACTCAGAATCGTAAGGCACTAAATCTTCAAATCTTACACTATACATAAACAGACACAATAAGTAATTAAAATAAGCAAACACACTAAAATATGAAAATATTCAACCTAAACTACAGACACTTTTTTTAGTTTTTTATTTAAAATAAAAATAATTTAAATTATAAAATAACTTACTACCACTTTTCGTTACTTACCCGGCAACGCGCCAAAAACTTGATCCACCCCAGGTGTGTGCTATTTTTGTGCATGTTTTATGTCAATTTAAATCCCAACAACGACACTAAAGACTTGATGCAGGTGTATTTATAGTGTTAATTTTGCAAATATTTTTCAGTATTACAAAATACACATGGCAGATACAATAGTAAATATGTAATTCAATCCCAACAAAAATAACTTTAGTGAAAATAGTTTTAATTTTTTTAAAAATCTTTAAAGTGCAAAACCCCTTAAAAATAACACAAGTATACAAATTGCTTAAGTCATAAAGGGTTCTAATGGTGTCATAGATATCAATCCCTCAGAGAAGTTGGAAATGTGTATAGGTAAATTGTTAAGATTAAATGCAAACTACAATTTTAAACTACAAAAGTGAAGTGCAAAATTCAAATATAAAATAATAGAGTGAATGCTAAATAAAATGTAGTAAATGTCAAAGTTAATTAAACTAATTGCTAAACTTTCAAAAGTAAACCTACGAAAACTATACAAAGTTTTTATGACTAAGGATTTTTGTGATGAAGAGTTCAAATTTAGGAGAATTCTTTCCCTTTACAATGGGTATATGGATTATGAAGAAACTAGATCATTTGAAAAAATATATACAAATTATTTTGTGCCAAATAGGAGCAATCCTATTCTTTACCATCTTTCGAGTGCATAAAAAATATTGACTAATCCATAGTTTGGTCCCTAATTCCGTGGTTAAGCTGGGAGGATACCAACTACCACTCCAAAGCTACCACTACTCCCTCACATGAGGGCTAACAATTTTGCATTAATTTTCAATCAATTGGACCAAATTGAGGATTTTAATCAGTCACCTTAAAATCTCCAATTCTGCATCCAACAAAATATATTTCTCTTTTTATTTTCACTCAAGTCCATGGATGACATCCTCACCCATGAAATCAAATGTGATTCTCCCTATGTTGTAGAAATTATAGCTCTTTCAGAACTTATGTTTCTCAACTCATTTTAAAAATTCAATTGGCCAGATTAAAAAGTAAATGAAGACTCAAATGAATATAAAAGTTCAAATCATCACAAATTATTGATATTTAAAACTGTATAAAACAAAAACAATTCTTCACATTCTTCACAAAACCATTTCTTCAAAGTAGGGAGAAGGATAAAGAAAACTACTTAGAATTCATGAGAAGGATAAGACAAAACATGAATTTCATATATGAAAACAAGTTTACAAATTAAAAGAAATAAAAGACACAACTTATCTCACAAACCTTCCTAAGCAAATCCCTAAAAGTTTTCTTCAAGCCTTTCCCTCTTTACACTCTCAATCCTCTCTTAGAAGTGTAATGAAGAAGAAATCTCTCACCTTCCCTTTCCTCTTACAATCCTTGAAGAAAATCTCCAAGCCCTTGACTTTCTCTCTCACTCAATCTTTTTTGCTCGCTTACACGCCACACCAAAAACTCTCTTTAGCCTTAGACTTCCATCTCTTTTATTAAAGGCTGCCTCCCTCCAAAAAGAATTCAAAATTCCCTCCTAAATTCTATCCAAAAGTCAACACTTTGAATTCCAAAAACATGTTCATTGATCTAAGAGACATATCTCTTCATAAAAGAACCTTCCAAAGTGTCTAGTTGCATTGAATCACTCTAAGGAGTGTTCAGAACAAGTGCATTGAATCACTCTAAGGAGTGTTTAGAACAAGTGTGGTTTTGGTTTTTCAGAACAAGTGTGGTTTTGGTTTTGGTCTTCATAAAAAAACCACTTTTAATTTTTGGTTTTGGTTTTGGTTTTGGTTTTATGGCTATCCTGATGGTTTTAGTTTTCATGCAGGGTGACATTATTATTTGGCATGCAAGTTTGCAGGTATAAAAGTACAGTATGAAAGTATAAGAAAGACAACGCTAAAAACTGTAAAAGCGTACCTAGCGAGTCTTCTCGTTCCATCTCCCTGAAACTTAAAATGCATGGTAAGACAGTTTATAGAGAGCAGGAAAAGTAAAGTTTTGGTAGTTTTCCTAACTCTCTGTTGTATTTTGGTGAGTCCTTTTAATTAAGGATGATTTTGTCAAGCAAAACATATTAAGTTTAGTAGATCTTCAAGACATCCAACAGATCTATGGAAAGAAACAGGTCCGTGCTACTCTCTCGCTGCTTGGTGGAAAATCCCGAGTTTTTCTAAACTTATTATGTTGCTTAATACGTCATCCTGTAAATACTCTTATTACTCAGTGAACATTGATCATTGATGTCTCAATAATAATCCTTAAGAATAGGGTAATTATCACTTGTGATTCAATTTAAGAATTATGTGGGTGAAGACCCTTAAAGAGGCCAGTTAGTATTGTTTGGAATACTTAGTCAAATTTTAACCCTAATTGGGCTTAGTGGTGTTTCAAGGATGTTTGATTATGTTATGTTTAATTCTCTAATCCTCATTTAGTCAATTTTGATTTGGCCTAAGTCACCACTAAGCCCTTAAGACCTAGGTGAGTGTCTTAATTAGTTTTGAAAATGTTAAGCTTTAAGTGGTCATGATTCATGATTTGGATTTTATTTGAAGATCAAGATAGGGGTATCAAATTGATTAATTATTGACTTCAAAATTCATACCCTTAAGTCCAGGATCATTTAATTTTAATAAACTTCCAAATTTTTAATGACTTAGAAATTTATTAACTTTTCTTTTTAATGAGGAAAGTGAGATTGGTTTCTACCAATTAACCCCCTGTGTTTCAAGCTTCAAATAAATTGATTAAGATCAGAGGTTACCTATTTCCCTCCTTGACCTAAGCCTAAATGTTAATTAAGGCTAATTTTCCAAAATTACACATTTGCCCCTAAGGCTTTAACACTTCATAATTTATCAAATTTAATTTAAATGACTTTTAATTTTTTATCGTACCTCATTCATGGGTCAATTAAGACATCAAAGGAGAAAATGTGATTTTTCAAAATTTAATTTTTCAAAATTTAATTTATAAAAGTGATTCTTCAAAATTTAATTTATTTTATACAATTATTTTCATGCAAAAATAGGATTTTTCAAAGAAAATTCCCAACTTGACCAAGGTAAATCCTAATAGCTTGAAATTTTTACTGGAGGTTGACCTAGACTACATAAGCCTTTGGACAAAATTTCATGATTTTTTGAATTCTCTGTGATTTAAGAGAATTTTTTTTAATTTCTGGGTTATTTAATAAAAATAAAATATTTTAAAAGATGAAAATTAAGTTTTGTATTTTTGAAAAATCTCTCTGAGGTTAGAGAACCCAGAGGAGCAAATTTCATATTTTTTTGATCTTGTATTTTTATTTATTGGAATTATTTTAGTGAAAAAAATCATTTTTAGCCTTTAAAAATTATTTTTAAGCTTTGAAATTCAATATCTTTAATTTGGAAAATCAGGAAAAATATTCTAATTGTTCCAAAGTGATTAGAAAGCAATTTAGAATATTTCCATGAATTTTATTATCTTTGTGTTTTTTTTATGAATTTTTAATTATTTAAAATTTTAAAAATAGGTTAAAAATCAAGTTTTATTCTAAAAATTATTTTATTTTTATAAAATATCCCTGATTACAGAGAACTCAAGACACTAAGTTTCATAATTTTTTGAGTTATATTTTCATTTTTAAAAATCATTTAAGTGTCAAAAGTGATATTTATTTTTAAAAATCAACTTAAGTTATCAAATGAACTCAAAATAGTTTGAACTTTTTATAATGAGTTCTCTGGATCATAAACCATAGTGGAGATAAAAAATCAAGTCATTTAAATGTTTATATTTTCCAAAATTAATTATTTTAGTGATGTGTTTGTAAAATTTAAGTGTATTTTAAATGACTTGACCCATGGGATTATTTACAAAAGCTCCTCTAGTCATAGTGGACCTTCTAAAATTTTCTTAGAATTTTCTAATCAATATGCTAATTTCCATGATTATTTTTAGGAAATAATGTGCAAGATCTTGAAAAATATGGATCTTTGTATAGGAATCTCCTCTGACTTTGGAAAAATCAGAGGATGTTTCCCTTGACAAAGGCTACAACATACCAAAATTTCAAGCCAAGGTAATGCATCAATATTCATGGAGAATTAAATGATCCCAAACAGTGTTTAATTAATTAAAAATATTTTATGCATCAAATGGACTTGAAATTTATTCCACATTATTCTCCTCTCTCTACTGAGTAAGAGGGTATTTTTATTTTTTTTTGTAATTTTTCTGCACAAAGTTATGGATTTTCTAAGTTAGGGGAGTTTAAATAAATAAAAAAAGCCCTATTTTTCTACTTATCCACGCGGCGCGATGTAGATGCTAGGAAGCTCCGAAACTCCATGCGGCGCACTCCTATTTGACATCGATGTCCACGCTAGTAGTTGCGTGTCCCGCTGTTTATGTAAAGAAGCGTTGTCCGGCTTTATCTTGGCCATCCATTTGATATACGCGTGATCGGACGGCGCGTGGTCATCTTCCCCAAAGGCTAAGGCCGAGAGTCGTCCACCTTCAAGGCCTATGATCTCTCTCATTTCTCAACCAAATTAAGTAATTTTTTTAAATGCTCGCCTTAGTGATATGAACTTATCCATACAGCTAATGTGTAATGAAATCAAGCTCAAGTAAATGGAGAATCAAAATAGGCTCGGGAGGAGGAGAAGTTTTATACCTTTTCTCTGAGAAGGGAGGTTTCAATCAGAGGTACTCGGCACGTTCGTTGGGGTCCAAGGAAGCTAGGGATTAAGTCCCTGGTCTCCCTGGTCTTGGTGTAGTTGGTGTAAGGCCTAGGTATGAATTCAACCAAGCTTGATTTCAGGTGTTGGTCTAGAGCTATGGTGGAGGCTATTTCATTTGGTTTGTCTTCTATTGCTCTTGTGAAGGTGTGGGCACAAGAAATTGAAGTTTGGCGGAGTTTTGAGAGATGTCCTGTTTCTGCCCTAATTTTTAAGCTCAAAATTAGGGTTATATAGGGGGAATCAAAGCAGTGGAATGATTGGAATGGGTTGTGGAGATCTCAAGGAATCTCTGTGAGTGATTTCAGAGGCTCTATTTGAGAAAAATTTTAGCACACCTCCCATGGCCATGAAGGTGAGTTTTTATAAAAAAGGGCCATGGGGTGGCTCTCAGGGCACAAGTTTGGGTGCATTGTGGTGCTTAGGTGGAGGGCAGAGGAGCTCTTCAATTTGATTTTGATGAGCTGGCCTCTTGGTTTAATTTGGGTGAGGTACCATGGGGGTGGCTCTCGGTTTTGAGCATTTTCGGCCACTAGGCTAGCCGGCCGGCCAGGGGGAGGTGGCTAGGAGCTCAGGGAACCCAGGGGAATATGTCACAGCAATTTAGTGCAATAATACATAATTTTAGTAAGGATATCTTAAGCACATGCATTTTTTGAAATAATATCCTTTGATTTGGGGGACCATTGGTCCATGGCTTGATTTAGGTGGTTTCAATGTGTTTGGACTTGTCATTAAGTCCAACTAATGGCTGTGATGGAGTTAATTTGGTGACTTTAGGGTAGTTAGGTCACATTTAGTGCAAGGGTCCAAGTGGGTGCAAATGACCAAGTTTTGGGTTTGATCTAGACTAAACATGTCAATTAGCCCAATTAATTGTTGCATTTGGTGTAGATGATCATAAGGAACAACTTTGGTGAAGAATGAAAATGGTTTTGAGTTCAATTGAAGGGTCAATTTGAGAGAATTTTGATTATTAGTCAATTTGGTCATGTTGGGCTAGGCTTAGGTCTAGCTTTGGTTAACCTTGGGCTAAGTCCAAATTGATTACTGTAAATGGTCAATGGGGATCATATGAATAGTTTTCAACATGAATTGGATGCCAATTTGGGGGTTAAGGCAATCAATTGGGTGAAATTTGGGGCTAAATTTGAGAATTTTGGATTTAGGCCAAAATCAAATGGATATGAGGCTTCACCAAGGCAACTTGATGGTTGATTTTGATGTGCAGGAATGTTATAAATATTTTTCAACATTAATTTGGGCCAATTTACTAGGCTATGGGTTCAATTTGATGATATTAGGTCATATGGTCAAAATTGGGATTTTGACCTAAATCAAAATTGAGATTTTGACCTAAATCAAAATTGGGCTCAAATCATGGGTCAAGTGAGCTTGGATTTGGTTTATTTTGGTCATATCAAAAGTTAATTTGAGTTTAGGATTGGAATTGGGGTCAATTGAGATCAAATTGATGAACATTTGAGTTCAATTTGGGGAAATTTGGGTCTTTTAAGGCAAATTTGGGGATTTTGGATAAATAGGGTCAAATTGGCCAAATTTGATCATGTGTTAGTTGAGAAAAATGAAACTGGGAATATTTGGAATTTATTAGGATTTTTTGGGAATTTTTAGAATTTTTGGGATTTTCGATTATGGAGGGGTATTTTGGTAATTTGGGGGTGTTTTAGGGGTGAAAGGCCAAGATGGATATTTTGGTAGAGATGAGGTACCAACCATCACCAACAAGCCATGGATCAATGGAAACCCGATTTTGGGTCCTCTATGTAGTGGTCTTAGCTAAACCCTAGCCCAAGGCTAATGGGTTTAGGGAACCACCTACAGGAGTCTCCCAAAAGTAGCAAGGGACCAAAGCCTAGAAGTTCTAGATTTAGGGTAGTGAGTGATTGTGAGTGTAGATAAGTGTAGTGAGTGCAGACCAACACCCAGGGTCAATAGGGTCAATCTTAAGGTCCAGTAGTCCTAAGGGTGACTCATCTTGAGTTCCTACATAATGACCCCACCTACTAAGTGCTTCTAGGTTAGGACCAATATGTGGAACTCCAAGTTGAGTAGAGAAGAGTTTAGAATTTCTAGTGGTGAGGGTTCCATGTCTAGTTTTCTAAGAATAGTCAATAGGAAATTCCTATGGCTAGACCATAGGCTACTAAAGAGGAAAAACTAAACCTCAACCAAAAGTGAGGTCAACAAATGAATCCCCAATAGGTGCGGTGTGCTAGGAAAGCACACCACGCGTATTGGCGTTGACCGGCGAGATCAACAAAAACCAATACAACTTCCTAAGTCAACAGACCCGAATGTATGTGTAGAGTTGTGTGTGATTTGTTTCTGTTGGGGAATAAGCAGGTGAGTGTTTAATCAAGTCAAGAAGTAGGGACTCTCACTGGGATTGGAGAGTGGACTTTGAGTTATGAAATTTCAAAGATTTCTAAAGGATGGGAATCAGTATGTAAGTTCTGACCCTGAGGTGGGAATTGATATTCAGATATCAATCTAAGAAGATAAAGAGAGAGAGTCAGAGTGCAAGGACCGACCTCGAATGTAATGAATCAGAAATGTATGACTGATTCAAAAATGAGAATTGAAATGTAGGTCAATTCTCAAAAGAGAGTGTTGGAATGTAAGGGCCGACCTCAAATGTAATGATTTAGAAATGTAGGAATGGGAATTGAAATGTATATCAATTCTCAAAAGATAATGTCGGAATGTAAGGACTGGTTCGGGAAGGAGAATTGAAATGTAAGTATATTCTCAAAAGAGAGTGTCCGAATGTAAGGACATACCTCGAATGTAATGAGTCAAAAATGTAGAGAATGTAATGAATCAGAAATGTAGGACTGATTCGAAAGTGAGAATTGAAATGTAGGTCAATTCTCAAAAGAGAGTGTTAGAATGTAAGGACCGACCTCAAATATAATGAATCATAAATGTAGGACTGATTCGGAAGTGAGAATTCAAATGTAGGTCAATTTTCAAAAGAGAGTGTCAGAAGGTAAGGACCGATCTCAAATGATAAGAATCAAAATTTAGATACTGATTCAAAGATGTAAGAATTGAAATTTATAAAGAGCTTGTGGTGTTGAATTTATAGAAAGGTATCATGTTGTCGGTTTGATTTTGTTGAAGGAAATTTGTAGAGCTTTGTGGGGCCGTCGGTCATCGGAATTGAAATCCCGTTGCCCGCTTCGGAAGGACGTTTTTTAAAAAAAATTTAGTTTTGGAAAAGATAAAGTCAAACTGACCCAATAATTGTCATAGTTTAGA
>NW_018219545.1:0-389 GCF_001263595.1 Phalaenopsis equestris | reverse complement strand
TGACTAATTTAAAGTTTGAATAATTCTAAAGATCGATTAGGCAGATAAGATACTAGCTCTCACTCTTGAGTTCCCTCGATTCCCTCCACCTGGGGGCTAATATTCTCGTATCAGAACCTAAAACAATAAACTAAGTTAGGGACTTTAACCTGTCACTTTAAAATCCTCTAACTCTACACCCATCAATGAATATTTCCCTATTTAATTGCACTCAATCATATGAACTACATTCTCATTCATACAACCTCATATCATTCTTTCCAATTGTTGACTGAGACAATACCAGCCCGGTTCTTACATGTTCTCCCAAAAAATTTTAACATTTGGATTGGCCAAATTAAGAAATAAATGAATTGCATCGATTTAAATCATCACAACTTCTTCTAACA
>NW_018219544.1:0-5988 GCF_001263595.1 Phalaenopsis equestris | reverse complement strand
TAATTATATCTTAAATGACCAGGGTCACTTAAGAAAAGTCTCGATTAAAATCAATGATTTTACCTTCCATATTTCAAAGTTTAGGTTTCCAAGATTGGACATGGGAAAATAAAATGAGAGTGACTCAGGAACAATTAATTTTAAGGAATCCAAAGGAATGAAGAGTAAGGGATATCACAGATCCAGGGGAAACCCTGGTGACTTCCCAACTATAGGTTTTATGTTTTTGAAATAATATTATTCAATGCTTAATTCTGCAACCTATTTTTAAAATTTAGGACTTACATTCGCACGATATCTGATCGTACAAATGACCTAAAAAGATAGGAAGATTTACACTGTACCGTACGGTAACCTCGGAATCCTAAAGTGTTAGGACTTATAATTGCACAACAAAGTTAAGTAAAAGCCTAAAGGTGATATGTGAGGGTTTACGCTGCGCTAGTCAAACCACCTTGAAATCCTATGGGCTGTTATTTAAACTAAAGAAAGTGATGTGAATTTGTTTTGACGTTGCTTTTCTGAGTGTCCTCATCGTGCCGCCCACGGTGTTTGCTCTAAGCTCCTCGTCGTAGCACCTTCGGGTTTGATATTAGTTTTAAAGGGTACATGTAATCATTGAGTTTTCCTACACTAAGGTATAGTGTATAATAGAATAATAAAGCATGCAGTATAACAAGAGAAGAACAGTAGAATGTACAGTAAAGAAGAAGAACAGGGCAGTATGCTGTGAAGTAAAATGTTGTAATGTAAATCAAACATTTATATCTAGGAGCCTGCTGTTTCTTTAAGCGAGCTAGTATGCACTATATGAACAAAAGAAACATTGTCTGGAAAACTCGAGAAAGTCAACAAATGACCCACAACGGTCAACAAATGACCCACAACAAAAAACTCGAGAAAATTGACAAATGATCCACGACTGAAAACTCGTGAAAACCGACAAATGACAATTCTAAGAAAATTATCAAAATCTCGGGAAGATCCCGAAAAAGGGACCACGAGTGCTTTGCTAAAAAATTCCAATAAAACATACGAAAAATCCGAAAAGAGGGGACCGCAAGCACTCGGGTCGGGGCTAGGCTCAA
Source organism: Phalaenopsis equestris (assembly GCF_001263595.1). Taxonomy (NCBI): domain Eukaryota; kingdom Viridiplantae; phylum Streptophyta; class Magnoliopsida; order Asparagales; family Orchidaceae; genus Phalaenopsis; species Phalaenopsis equestris. The sequence continues at coordinate 4,900 of NW_018219544.1, read as the reverse complement.
ATATAATATATTTGTACTCGAGGGACGTTGAAGACTACTATCGGTCACCCGGATGTATAGAGCCCACCACTCAACTAGAAGGGTGTCCTATTAAACCTAACTTAGAGGGTACTCCTTAGCCTAGTATCGATAATCAATAAGTGGATAACCAAATTGTAACATATTTTAAAATTTGTATTTTAGCATGCACATAAATTTCAGGCATACAAAAAGGAAGCTGTATCAATTTTGTAATGAAAATATTTTTTATAAATATTGTATCTGTTTTTATCATGTCTGTCCTTATCAGTTTTGAAAAGTATAGTTGTCCACAAGTCGATTACGCCATCGGGCGTAGGACTGCCAATAACTTAAGAAGGTATTGATCCCCCGCTAGTCTTATGTCAGTGAGTGATACTATCATCCTACAGTTCATCAGGTCCCATGATTGGGTTCGGATGTTGTAGGATAGAATATCATTCTGCTCTACCACCGACATGCCTTTATCATCATCGCCCTAAGCCCCAAAACAAAATCGACTTACTTGCGACCTTGCTTGATTGTTTCATATATAGCAAAAGACTATATATGGGCACTTATGTGTCAGACATAAGCACTGAAAACCGAAAGAAGAAGGAAAAATAAAAAAAAGAATAAAAATGGGGATGAGAGAGAAGAATTGATTCACCTAAAAGATCGAGAGAATGAAGGGTGGAGCAACCCTCAAAATTGTGACGAAAAGATCTGAAAAAGAGAGCCCAAGGTCCTTGCATCAATCTACAGGATATCATTTTCTCAAATTTTATAATTGGATCAGCCCAAGAAGGATATCATTTCCACATTTTGTTTCGAACAGGTTGAAATGGGCCCAAAACTAATGTGACAATTGTACCTACGACTCCACCACCTATATGTACTCACACACCTAAGTCTGAATCCAAATGTGGCATTTATGTTATCCAAATTTTAATTTGAAACTTCCAAAACTCTTTTATGAATGACAATTTGACAAGTTAAATTCTTTATGAATCCGATCTATATCATCTCATGTTTTCCAAAATAAAGCTGTAGAGGCATTCAAATTTTACAAATCAAGCAAATCCACTAACGACAACTTTCGAAATTCCCAAAATCTCGGAGACACTAAAGTCATCCAACTCCACTCCAACCAAAAACTTTCCCTATCATATAAGCACGAAATCATCCAAATAAAAGCAAATAAGTGCTCAAGGCCAGGGGCAACAGAGAGGGACAGCCAAGAGGAAGGCCACAAGGGCAATAACCACAAGGTAAGACTCACGGCCAAGACAGTAGGAAGAAGGCCACCACATTTAATCTCACGGGTAAGGGTAGCAAGAGGAAAGACCATCATACATTTAAGCCTAAACCAACCACTTTCAACATAAAAGAGTCATAGGAGAAAACTGATAGCCAGGGAAAAATGAGAAGAAAATTAAGTCCAAGCCAAACACAATACAAACCACAATAGTAGAGCTCACGGCTAAGGGCAGAGAGGAGAAAAATAAGCCCCAAAATAATCATATTTAACATAAAGGAACTACAGGTGAAGGCTCAAGACCCGGGGCAGCAGAGTACAACCAAACAAGACACTAGGATGCTCACGATAGGGATCACAAAGAGAACAATCTAGCCCCGAGATAAACTCACGGACATGGACAATAAAAGAAAGCCATCCTAGGTATTATCATACAACAAGAGATTTCAGCCAAAGCATAATACCAAAAGGAGCCAAACCAAGCCCACCAAAGAGGCAAACCGAGCCCAGCACAAGGGACAAACCAAGTCCAGCACATGGTAAAACCGAGTCCACCAAAGGGCTAACACAACAAGAGATTTCAGCCAAAGCATAATCCAAAAAGGAGCCAAACCAAACCCACCAAAGAGGCAAACTGAGCCCAACACAAGGGATAAACGAAGTCCATCACATGGGTAAAACCGAAAGAATACCTCCAATTATAATTTAATTCCAAAAGAACTAGAACTGAACCCATCCAAATGGGTGAACAGAGAAAATATTTCCAACATTCATTCATTCCAAAAGAACCAAAAAAAAAAAAAACCGAACCCAACAAGTGGGTCAAAAACAAAGAAAATTTCCAGCATAAATTTAATTCCGAAAGAGCCAAAACTGAACCCATCTCATGGGAAAATCAAGCCCAACATAAGGGCAAAACAGATAAAAAAAAAATATTTCCTCTTGGAGCCTTATATTTCAAAGTGAAAACATCAATATTTCATTTTCAGCATGAATTCTAGATGAGCAAATGTCATTTCAAAGTTCATAACTGTGTCTTCCCAAGCATTTCGAGCAGAAAAGAAATGCAAGCAATCCTTTCCTCTAAAATTACTCTTCCTTTAACAATAAATTGGAGAAAAGAAAGAAGGCTTCAACTTTCATCATACAAATATAAAAATAATAGAAGCGTAAGAAGAAGATTTGCATGTGACGATGGATCCAAACATGCTTTCCCTAAACTGCTATTTCAACTAATCAACATATAACTTCTAAATCAGATCCAATAAAAGTATTAAAGGCCCAATACATGATATCAATGCCATTACGAAATACCAGCTAAGATAAAACAAGGCCTCATGTATGCATTCCCTATTTTAACATCTCCAATATGTGTCAATCAGGGTAACAAAACAGTGAAGAGAAGGGATGAATACCTTGCTTGATATTTCCTAAAAGAAAACAAAAGAAAAGCCACCAAGCTTCCAAACACCCAACACACAAGGATCTAGCAGAGAAAAAACTTTGGCAGAGCCCTCTCCTTCTGAAAGCTTCAAGAAACAGCAACCAGCGAACACTCCAACACACAAGAACCTAGCCGAGAAGGAATTTCGGCAGAGCCTTCCTCTAAGAGCCTTAAACAACAACTAGCAAAACAATCTCAGACCTCCCTTCTCTCAGAAACATCTCAACAACCCAAAACAATACTTTAGGAAGCTTTTTTATAGGCAGAGATGAAGGGGGGAACCGCCACCTACCACCATTTTGTGGTCGAATAGAACAATAGGGATGGAATCGTCACAATCAAGAAGGAGAAATTAAAGCCTCGAGAAGAAGAAGGGTCGACCAACCGAGTTTCCACAATTGAAGAGTCGAGAGGTCGAGCGGCCACGCGAGGAAGAAGAAGAGTCTCGAGAGAGGGAGATCGCCGCGTGGATCGTCCAAGGGAGCTTAGGGCACGAGAGGGACGAGATGAACGCCGTGGGATCGAGCCATGGGATGGATCGAATGAAGAGATAAATGTGTGGATAAATGGGTAAATAGGGTTTAGGATTATAATTTTAATATTATAAGTAATAAAATATATAAAATATTTAATATTTCTTTAAAATAAGATTCGATTCGTACTTTTTATTCGTGCTTCAAAAAATAACAAAATTAATATCTTTTTAAGGTAATTCTGACGTTCCGGACGCGCTGGCACGGTCCGTTTCGTCATCGGAGGTCTTTTTGACGAATTCATCGATTTGCGTGCAATTTATTCGTGTGCGGAATTATGGCAATATGAGTGTCTTTGCTAGCTAAAATTGGTGTCCCGGATGCGCTGGCGCAGTCCATTTTATCGTCCGAGGTCGTCCGGAGAAGTTTGCATTTTCACCCTTTTTTTAAGCTCAATTCTAGTCCGACTTTGCGCAACTTAGTGAATTTTGTGTATTTCGTGTGTGTTTGTGATGATAAAGTCCTGAAGAGGTTTTTTTCCTAGGGCTTGAGATCTTATTTGGAACTTCTCCCTGAGTCTCCACATGATAGTCCTTTACCATTCAACCAAACAATGATGATTTTGAGATCATCAATGTAAGACATCACAAGAGAAATAGGAAGTGGCTGAAATTTTTAAGGGGATTGATTCCAATACTAGTTTTTTAAGATCGTCAATAGGAACCCCTAGAGCTAGATCCTAGGATCCTAAGGAAAAGAGTAATGACCTCAAAATGAGGTCAACAGGAGCATCAACAGGATTGACCTTGGATTTCAAAATGGGTATTGAGTTTGACAAGTCGATATTAAACACACGATAACCAATAAATGAAATTCAATCTTTTCAAATCTATATGCTACTTATTGAGTTGCCACTGCTGAGGGAGGTCCAATATATCCGAAATAAGATTCTTTTGAGTCCCTTATGGAAGCCCATAGGAGTCATTTGAGTATTAAATTCAGTTCAGTTGTGTATTCATCGATAGACGACGAAATAGGAGAGATGAAACACAACGTTGAAAATTACCTTAGAAGTTTGATGGGATAAAAAATCCTACAGTGGGATCCAGGTCTTATCAGAGAAGAAGAAGAGTTCTCTTCTGAGTGATTGCTAATGGGAGTGACTTAGTCTGTCATAGACTTCGTCCCCAAGTTGATTCCTTTTCATATACTATTTTGTCAAATACGTCTAATGGAGCACGAGAATTTGGAGTAGATTACAGATGTAGTGGCTCAAGGCCTGATTCTTGAGAACACTCATTTATCTATAGTGCTAGCTCAAACTATGTCAAAAGAAGAATATATATTTTATCAGGATGTGCTTTTGAATGACACCGCCTACAGGATTTGACTTATCAGGAGTTTGCAACATTGTCACTACCTTCAATAGGGCCAACCTAACGACTATGAGGAGGCAGAAGCTTTGAAAGATGAGGTCGAAGCTCCACCAATTCTAAGATATTGACGTGGGAGCTACCTTGTTACAGTAACACACCCATTTTCCTGATTTGCTACAATCCCATGCTCATGTGGGCTACTGTTTTCATGTCTGGATCGAATCAGTTTAGGGTCTTTCACTGTTGTGGAGCCGATCGGCCCTCTTGGGCCATTCCTTGCTATTCTCTTATTATATATTTGTTTTTTGATCTGACAGGTTCAATTTTGCGTGAGTTTGTTTAGGGACAACTG
>NW_018219543.1:0-898 GCF_001263595.1 Phalaenopsis equestris | reverse complement strand
CGTTGGAGGCTGTCGGTCTCCGGAATCGGAATCCATACGCCCACTTTGGAAAGGCATTTACTATATATATATATAAATATATATAAGTTTATATATATGTATATATATATATATATATAAGTTTAGAAACCCCCATATTTTCATAGTTTAAATGAAAAAACACTATACCTCAAACCCTGTATATATCCCAAAAGATAAACACAAGACTTGAGAGTGATGCTCGATCAAATAAACTAAGAAATATATGACATCCGTTTGACCTGTGAAATTATTTTATTTGAAGACAAGTTCCCCTATTTAATATAGAGAATTAAATAAGATTTATATTAAGTTGGGTTCAGAAAAACTTCCTATAAGGGAAAGCCTCTATAGTTAATTACATCTTAGATAACCGAAGTCACTTAAGAAAACTCTCAATAAAAATCAGGAAATGTTATCTTCAAAAAGGTCAAAAGGATAGGTCTTTTTAACGATATCGGACAAAGAGGTGTGAAAGGAGAATGACTCAATTTGGAACATTTTGTTGTAGAGTCCAAAGGAGGAAGAGCTAGGGGATGTCATAGATCCAGAGGCAAACCTCGGTAACTTCCTGTACTACCTTATGGTTTGGCTTCAGTTTAGAGGAGAAATATTTAAATGTTTCATCCTGCCAATTTTATTTGTTAGACCTTACATTTGTGTGAAACGATCACACGAATAGCCTGGAAGATGTGAGGGTTTAGGTCGTGACGAACGACAAGCTCAGAATTTTAAGATGAGTTAGGGCTTATATTGTATAACAGAGCTATACAAAGGCCTAAAGATAAGTTGAGGATTTATTTTGTATAAGCAAGCAACCTTGAAATCCTATGGCTTGTTATTTGATTCTAAAGAAAGATATGTTGTTGTAGATCCTTTT
>NW_018219542.1:0-12668 GCF_001263595.1 Phalaenopsis equestris | reverse complement strand
TGTGAATTAAATTTTTTATATTCGTCTACAATTTAGATAAAAGAGCCACTACAAATTAAATTCAATTGGTACACTTAAACATTACCTCGTTGATGGTGGTCCGTGTCTTCTATATATATTTTCCCGTCTATCGCTCATCTTTTAACAATTTAATTAAACATGAAAAAGTTAGTTAAAACAAGTGTGAGTAAAACGAGTCAGTAAATATTTATACTTCTAAACTATAGCAAAACAAGAAAAATAAATAACAATATGTATGTCAGTTAAGTTTCATTATATAACAAAATAAATATTTGACATGCTATTTAAATGGGTATATATTATTATCATATCAATATCACTTCAAATTTATATAATCATCATAAGAGGCACTATCTAAAAATTGTGTCACTTAAAACACATCAATATCAATATTTTTTATCATTTACGTGCACGGGTACATTAGTGTTCCCCAATTATACTATGAAAAAATGTTTCCTCATAGTCAGTCTACACATACTAGTAGTCATTATAAATATATGTATTCATCGCATTCAATTCAACATACTATATAAAATATGCACCAAATGCATAAGTAGCTATAACATCCATAACATTATGATCAATAAAAAAAATAATATTTCAATCAAAATAAACACACAAAAATATCATAACCTGCAAACATATTTGAGAATAAATTACTATTATTTAAAATTACAAGTATTCACCACGATGATGCTTAATTCAATAAGTTTTTGCCCGCATCGACTTTTCTAAAGTGAAAAATAAAAATAAACATGATATAAAAGTTAATTTATTTAATATTTTACTTAACTATAAACTCTTTATTATTATTTAAGTATTAAACCTTTATTACTTGATTATACTTATTTTCTTATTCAAAATATATGATCATTATTATTATTATTATTATTATTATTATTATTATTATTATTAAATCAATGTAATATATCATATCTCCCTGAATCTTCTTCTCCCTCTGCATGAAATCCAGACCGCAGTTCTTACCCTGCACGAAAGAGGCTTCTTCTCCTGCAAGAGAGAGACTCGATTTGAATACTTCAACACAACTTCTATTCCTCTTTGTCACTCGGCTAGGGCACGATCAACTCTCTCCATCTTCTTCTTCGACTAGGCTAGGGCACAATCGAAAGTAAGTTCCTCCTTTGCAAAAACCCGCACGAGACATCGGATCTTCTCACGCACCACACATTGTCTCCTTCCACGTCATTAGCTAGGTACTTACGCCTTCTTACTCGAGCTTCCTCGTCGTTAGCTAGGTACTTATGCCAACTCGACTCTTCTCTCATCGTTCTCAGGTAAGTGGGTATGCGACTTCTAGAGGCAACGTCGCTTGTTCAACTTTCTGATCTCATTCTTCTCCCCCAGTTTCATTTGCCCGACCCACCGCTTCTTATCCTTCAATTGTTTGTTTCCTCTCCCTTTTCCGATTCATCGTTTGCTCTTCCATCTCTAATTCTTTCTTCTTCTTTGTTTCTTCGTTTTCCTCATTTCTTCTCCCCCCGCACACAACCATTACAGCTATGTACAATATGCCAAGCCAAAACTGATTAGCAATGAAACACTAAAAATTAAATTTAAATGTTTCAGCCAAAATGATAGAAATGATGTAGGCATCAACCGATATTTATAGCTAAAATTCTATCCTACAACTTACTAGATTAAAAATCGATCAAAATTATGAGCCATCCAATAACCAGAGTTGGGCTGGCTCGAGATCGGATCATTAAAAATTTAAATATAACCATGTAAGATGAAAATCAAATATATAATCAAGATAATAAACTGTGGATGAAACCAAAATACATATACAGTATTTAAAGTATAGAGAATCTTATTAAATGAAAAATGAGTTTCTTGAAGCAACTTTCAACACTAAGATATAACTACAATCAATTGATGGAGAAATAAAACAATAATAATGGATGAAAATTTAACCTTAGGATGTCCATGCTGCAAGCAATAGGAGGATAGATCAGTGATTTTCCATTACCAACACATGAAACAGATGGTTACTCAACAGTTGGAATCATTCACATTCATATCTATGTTTTTTTATCTGACTTGAAGCCTCAAAACATAGGTAATTAAGTATGAAACAGCAAAATTTATCTTTAACTAAAAAGTAAAAAAAAGGTAGAGAATCCATTATGATAAATAAGAAACGAACATTGCAGCCAACAGTATCCGGTTCAAAGTAGAAGAGCATCCACATTTAACAATTGGAGTAAAATTTCACCGAGTGTAATAAACAATTTACCTCTTTCGAAGCTCCCCCTGCAACCCTAGGAGAGCTAGAACAAGAAGAAAGGTATCGACTACCAGAGTCAGTGCCATTAACTCTTGAATCATCCATGCTTCCAGCATAACTGGCGGCACCAGCATCATTAGGCCAAGCACTGATTCCATAATTGCCAAACTGAAGATTAATAGGTTCTGCCTTGCCAATCTTCAAGGGACCATACATTGGGCTTCCTACACAGCTCTCACTTCCACTGTTTGAACCAGGCATTGCCTTAACATTAATGGACTCCACCGGCCAAGCCTTAGCGACAGACCCATCCGTATTAACCAGTGCTATGAGATGTCTAGAAGATCCTAGCCTCTGTATCAATTGAAACATTTTTTTTGAAGTCAGTGAGTTTGCAGCACATTGGTTTCTATACTCTTCATCAACTATGGTTATTGTATTCGTGATTGGATCATAGAGTTGCTCTCCTGCCTCTCGCCTCCTCAGGCAGCTAAAAACTGTAGCATGAATTGCAGCCACGCTACGATCAACATTTGTGTTATTTATCTTGGGCACCAAATGTTTGTTCGCCCGGTTGCAGAGATAGTCCTGAATCCTTCTTATGTTCCGAATATATTTTACATACTTATTTCTTGCAGGGTCCAATGTCATATATTTAGCACGCACCGCAAACCTTTCCATATGTTTGTCCTCATTCGCAATATAAATCATGAATGGTATAATTGAAGGATGCTTTTTCATTAGCCCCATCTAGAATATAAGAAAAAAAGGAACATTTAGCATGCAAATATAACAAATATGAAAAATCAAATATAAAGAGGACAAGAATATATCATTTTGAGAGCCAAAACATGCGCTAGTACCTACCACAAAATTGAGACTCAGGTGAACTCCTTCTACAATAACAGATTGCTTCCGATTTTCCCACGCTGTAATCAAACGATCAAGACTGTCAATAACCATTTCACTCTGTGCCTTGAATCCCTCAACTGCCATCTGCTTTTTGCCAATTTGGTCGATACCGGAGCCTCCATCCGGTGATTGTTTCTCACAATTTTCAGATGAAGCATTATTGGACAGCCCTTCCCTAAGAACAGAGTTGGAAACACCAGCCAGTCTTTTTGCTTTCCTTCTGGCCTTCGCTTCCGCAACTGCCACAGGATCCAAGTAATCACCAGCATGATATGTAGAGGACCACAGAAGTGGATTTTCTTTTTCATCTACAAAGCTCCTCATCATGTGCCGAATTGAATCAGTTGAAATCACAGTTGTAATACCCAATCTGCTTCCCTGCATGAAAATTCTCTAGTCAAATCACATGAATAGCACAGTTCTTAGGGATAAAAGAATGAAATTTTCTTTAATGCAAATTCCTTTCATTAATGAAAGCAAGATGATGAAATTACGCCTATTTGTAGATATAAGAAAGAAGTGTTGCTTTCTAGGAAGATATTATTTTTAGTATCTTCTAATATTAGTATATTCTATTTTAAAATTTATATTATTAGCATGTCATAATTCATTTTTCCTTCTTTTATCATGGGGAGATTAATGTAATGTACGAGACAACACCCTAAACTATCCTATAATTATTTTCTATGAGGTTGAAGAGAAATAATTTTTTTCCTCTCCCAAAACTTACATGGCATCAGAGATGACTTTCACCTTTGAAGTGGCGATCCAATCTCGTCAATTGTTTGTAGGTTATGTCGCTCCGCTCCTGCTACTCCCGGGTTCGCCCAATACAATTGTCTTCGCAGACGACCTCTCGCGAGACAATCGTGATTAGAGTTAACTGGGAAGGCAACAACTAGATCGTGACGTTCAGAGGCTCATTGTGATACAGTCGCAATTAGAGCTAGCTGGGAAGGCAATAACTGGATCGTGGAGTTTAGAGACCCCTCGCAATACAATTGCGATTCGAGACTATTGAGAAGGCAATGATTAGATTGTGACGTTCAGAGATCCAATGTCAATGATTCGCAAGCCAGTCCAGTATTCAAACTAGTGCTTTTCTTTTTCTCCTTAAAGTAGCCACAACACGTGTGCTGCTCTTCTCAGATTCCGAGTATATCGTGCAAATCGGCATTAATAACGGGAGTTAAAAGAAAATTTACCACATCGATTGGTACTAATAATTTTGAAACTACCTTTACCCTATAGCTACTCTCATGGCTGTATCAGCTGAATAATTTCATCAAAATTTACCACCTTACTTAACAATTATAAAACTTAATGGACACAACTACCTCGAGTAGGCTCAATCCATAAAATTCCATAAAATAGGCGATCGACGGGAGGGACAAAATTGGCTATTTAAATGGAGAAATTTCAAAACCTACTAGTAGCGATCCAAATATGAAAAAATGAAATTTCAAAAATTATCTGGTGATGGCATGGCTCGTCAACTCTATAAAAACTATCATAGGAAAACATCATCTATTCCTTCCTACTGCTCAAGATGTCTGGGAGGCTGTTCAAGATCTCTAATCAAGTTTGGAGAATTCTTCACAAAATTTTAATTGAATACCCAACAGTAGAAATTCAAAAAAAAATGATCGTGTGGTTTCTACATATTAAAATCAGTAATAACATTATGACAGGAGCTTGATCAATATTATGATAATATTTGATAGAATTTAAATGATTATGCTCAGCACAAGAAGAGAAGGAAAAGGCTAGGTCTATGTGTTCTTGGCCAGCCTTAATTAGAGTTTAAACGAAGTCTAAGGTCGAATCCTTGGTAGAAAACTCTACCCTCGATTCAAGAAGTTTTTTTTTTTTTTTGAAGTTAGATGTGAAAATACAAGAAGAAAAATTATGATGTGCAACACCGAAATGTCTTGTAATATTGAACAAGAGAACTCGACTCTTGTGTCAAAAGGGATTGATACTGAGAAAGAATGGCCAGGGCTTAAGAAATAATGGCGCGAGCATTGTAAAAAATCATGACACACAAAGGAGACATGTTGAAAGTTTCATGATAAACCTGTAAATTAGAAATCAAAATCCAAGCATGAAGATCAAGCTTATCAAGCTAGTGTTGATGAAACTTACGAGCCGTCTACTAACTCGAATGTAGTCCCTTTCACCAAGAAGCAATTAAAGCACTCGCACAAATTATTTTAATCTTCAAAAATGTCCCTGACTCTGTCTTGCTCCTTAGTACAGAAGGATAACTCTTTAGTCGCTGCCTTGTTAGGTGTTATTCCTATTTATTTTCATCCATGCATAATTAATTTTGGTGCAACTAATCACATGACTTGTTGTTCTAAATTTTTTTCTTCTATAGACCTTGTGCAGACAATAAAAATATTAAAATTAATGATGGTTCTCTCCTGATAATTGTCGAAGTAGGAGCTGTCAAATTCTCATTGTTGTCAACCCTTTCTGATGTTCTCCTTGTTCTTAATCTATCATGTAACTTGTCCATTAATAAAAATTACTATTGATCATCGAAGTCAAGCTACTTCTATTCTACTTATTGAGAGTTTCAGGAATTGACTGCAGGGAGCATGATTAATAATGCTGAGGAAAATGATGAACTAATATTTTGATGACAAACTTGAATCGAATAGACAATGTCTAAATACTCGTTTAAATTCTCACTCTATAGACGATGAAATAATGTTATGATATTATACGTTAGATCTCTTAGTTTTCAGTACATAAAATACTTATTTCTTGAAGTATTTCATCATAATAAAATATTTGTTTCAATGAGAAGTTTGTTAATTTACTAAACATTATCGTGCATTGTTTTCTCCACAAATATACAAGTCAACTACACCATTTTCTCTGATTTATAACGATATCTGGGATCCTTGTAAAACCCTTGCACATTCTAGGAAAAAATTTGTTTGTGATTTTTACGGATAGTCACATTGGATTAAGTTGGTTTATTTAATGAAAACAATTGGAAGTGAAAATAATTTTCAAGAACTTTTATACCAGGTACACAATTTTAAAAAATTATTCAAATACTATAAAGTGATGGACAAGATTATTTCAAAAATATTTTGGATCAAATTTTCTCGAAAAAGGAATAAATCATCAAAGCTCTTGTGTTGACATTCTACAACAAAATGACAGCAGAAAAAAAGCACTAATTTACGATAGCTCGAGCATTGCTATTTACCAATCAAATGCATAATATCTTTGGGATTAAGCCTTTCTTACTGCTACAGTTCTCATAAATAAAACACCCAATATAATTTTAAGCATTGAAACAATTTTTTATGTTTTTAAAATCTTTTTCTTCCAAAGAATCAACTCTCATATTCTCTACTTCTAAAGATATTTGTGTGTACTACCTTCGTTCACATTCATCATCAAGGAACACTAACCTCGCGCCAAAAAATGTGTCTTCATTGGTTATGCTTCTTACCAAAAGAGGTATAAATGATCCGATCTCAAGTCAAAAAAAAATATTTGCTAACATAGATATTACCTTTTTTGAATTACAACACTTTTTTATCACCTCATATTCAAGGGAAAGAATAAAACAAAGATTTGCCTCAAAAATTTCAGGATTTTCTTCAAACTAATGACTTTCAAAATAATAAATTCCCAGCCTTGATCATTCAATCTGAAAACCCAAGCTATATTATATCAATAGAGAGTAAGGGCCATTTGGTGGGGCTTTTCGCCCGCGGCGCGGCTCAGGGCAGCTTGAAGCTGCCGTTTGGGGTGGCGATTTCCCCGCAGTGCGGCCACATTTTAATAAAACGTGGGCCACGGGTTTGAACCTGTGGCCCACATTACTCCTTTCATTTATGTGCTTGCCCCTTGGGTTTGACCTTGCATTCGTCGTCTGCCCTTACCTTCCCCGCGAAACTCTTGCTTCCTTTGCCTTAACCTATTGTTTCGGACGTCTTCTCCCTCCGGTATCCCCTTTCCCTTTATTCTCTTGGTGGTTTTGCATCTAATATTTGAAATTTTTTTGGTTTCTCGTGGATCTACACCGTTTGATTGTTCTTGATGCTTTCGTTTCTTGTTGTTTCTCTTGGATTTTTTTTAAGGTTTTGGGCTTGAATTTCATGTTTCTATTTGGAGAATTTGAGAAGCATGTGGTGGTGTTGTTTCTGTTTGTTGTGAATTTGAGTAGAAGAAGAGCCCTTAGGGGGGGATTTCATCTGTGGTGTTTCTGTTTGTTCTGTAATTGAGACCTAGGGTGTTGTTGGCGTTGGTGCTTCTGTTTGATGTGAATTTGTGCAGAAGAAGAGGCTTATGTTAGGGGGAGGGATTTGGATTTCGGCTGTGGCATTTTTGTTTATTGTTGGTGCTTTTGTTTGTTGTGAATGTCATGTTTCTGTTTCGTGTTTATCTTGATTTTTGTACCTTTATGAAGTAAATTTTTGCTTTTAAAGTATCAAATATATGATTATGACCGTTCCATTACGAACAACATTACTACACAGGGGAATAATTGTCACTCTTTCAGAATACCACTCAAAAGAGCATAAAGACGTACACTGATACAGATTTGGCAGACTCAGTTATTGATAAGAGATCAACTTTGGATATGCACCTACGTGTGGGGAGTCTTGGTTATATGGCGAAATAAGAAACATAATGTGGTTGTAAGGAGTAATGTTGAGGCATGATACAATGTTATGGCTAATAGAGTAGTTGATAAGATATGGTTGAAAAGAATTTTTAAAGTGCTACAAACCCCGATAAACATGTCAATGAGGTTATACTGTGAAAATAAAGCAGCCATAAGCATTGCAAAAATTCCAATGCGGTATAATTGAACAAAGCATGTAGAGATTGACAGGCTTCATAATTTTTAGAATATCTATACTCCAACTCGATGGGGGGTATTAGATTTTTAGGAAGATTTAATTTTTTTTGTATCTTCTATTATTAGCATTTTCTATTTTTAGAATTTAAAATATTAATATGTCATTATTCCTATTTCCTTCTTTTGTAATGGGAAGTTATGGCGGATATTATAGTTTTTCTAATGTGAGAGTATTCTTCCTTCATTTTATCTTGTAATCGTTTTATGTGAAGTTGAAGAGGAATAAAAATTTTTCCACCCCAAAAACATACAAAAATCAAATGTTATAAACATTACAATAAGAAAGATTGGTTTCAGTTCACCTAGGCAACTAGACAACAACCGCAAGCACAATTTTCCCGATCATCATACACAACCAAAGACAATAAAAAAAAGCAAGAGGAGAAAACAGAAGAATGGCACGTTATAATACTAAAAAATGTGGATAAATAAATAAAAAAGAACTGCCTCGTTAACAAGGATAAGACTTCTACTTCGTCATGGATCAAAACTGCTTAAGAAAGAGAAGAAGGAAATAAGAAATAATAAATAAGAACTATCTGCCTTCTCACCTAACTAATTTTAAAATTATGGACCACAACATGGTTAACTAAAGTTTTGAAATAGTAACGATACCAGCAACCAGAAGCCATATTTCCAATTTTAAAACAAAGGGCAGGACGTAGTTATTCAGGTAGGAATGTAACCAAAAGAACAAGTATCCACCAACAGCTACTACATAACATGACAACAAACAATACCTAGAGCACTGATGCATGGAAATGTTCTACTCCAAAATATTATGGAATAGTTACCAGTAAGGCCGATAGGGTAGACTTCCCACAACCACTTGTTCCACACAAAAGAATTGTAACCGATTCCTTTCTTTCTCTAATCCTACAATAAATTAAGAAAAATAAAGAGAGCTTAAAACAGGCGAGCTTAATGTAAGTAAATGCAATTAAATTGTATGGTAATAAGCATGCTCAAAGAAACATAAAAAAAGATTAAACGAAAAGAAGATTAGGATTACATTTAAACTCAGGCTATATTTTATAAATTTCTGCCAAGAATATATGTACAAGAATAGAATGTGTGAAAGAATCCTTCCAGTTATTGCATTGCAATGTTTCCTCTCAAGTTAATAATGATTCATTTTCATAATTTCTAGTTTAGAATCAGCACACATTAAGATAAAAAAGACTTCTATGAAACATATAACGCTAAATGCCCAAAAATATAAGGAAAAACAAGCAGACCTAAACATAACCATTCTGACTATAATAATTAAAAAATAAAAAGCACTCTGAAAACTCTAAAAATCAGTATCCTATGTAATTTAAAAAAAATAATCCATATTTCAACATTAGTTTACATACACGTCAGTGTCAAAATACTCTTCCTATAATAATTTTAGATATAAATAGTGTTTTAAACTGTACCAGATTTCTATCTTTTCCTCAATTTTAATAGCGATGAACCTAACGCCAATCAATATTTAACCCTTTGAATTCCATGGAACTTGTTCAATGTTGTTGTTCCGATGCGCCAAATTCATTCTTGAAGTTAAAAATATATATAACAATAGAAACAATATCAATTTGAATTCCTCAAACACCTTCAAAAGAGATCTCTGACAAAAAGATATTGATATCTTTCACAGAAACCACTTAACAATGCTGCATATTGTGATAAAAAAGTACCGCTAACAAAGAAATTTTTATAGAATTCTTATCACCTAAAAAATCATCCATGTACAGTCCAAACCATAATGCATGCTTTTCAATTAATCGAAACCTTTTTTTTATGGCCTCCAAAACTGTCTCAATTACCAGCCAACAGGTTTTCAAATGCTATCTGGATGAAGTTGAAAGGCTCGTTAAAATAGACAAATTTCGAGAATAGACTACACTCCTACCTTAGTATCAC
Source organism: Phalaenopsis equestris (assembly GCF_001263595.1). Taxonomy (NCBI): domain Eukaryota; kingdom Viridiplantae; phylum Streptophyta; class Magnoliopsida; order Asparagales; family Orchidaceae; genus Phalaenopsis; species Phalaenopsis equestris. Next base: position 2,682 of record NW_018219542.1, on the reverse strand, counting down.
TTCCAAGGATTTGCAACATGAAAACCATGAAAACACCTTCTATGTCCATGCAAATCATGTATCAAACACAAATACACCTCAAAAGAAACCTAACATATGGATAACGAGTTGAAATCATGCTTGATTATTTTCTTAAAAATTAGAGTTGGACATTTCCAAAATGCTAAGTCGAGACAGTTGTCACAAGCTATTACTAGCCAGTAAATATTTTGATTAAGGTTAGACAATCGACAGGTTAAACATTCAAACCTCATACAATCATAAATCTGGCAATGTTGACGGAAACATTGGTGCTAGTGATAATGGTTATCACAATGGAAACTATGATGAGGTCAAATCAAACTAGTCTTACATCAAAATATTCATGTACCCCATGTCTATTTTGAAGAGAGTATATATTTTTTGGATTATTTTATTATTCTAGACCGTACAATGTTAATAATGATAGCATAAAGTCTGACAATTAATGCAAATGTTGGGTGTATTGTTGAAAACTAAGAACACCAGATAAAACTAAATACTTAAATTATATTTAATTCAATATTATTATTTCTTTTGCTGACCTTACAATTTTTTATGAGACCTTAAAATTTTTTATGAGCTAAACATTATGCTATGCTTCATTATGAGAAATTTTAAGAAAATATTGGCTTTTGGTGTTTTTGATGATACATTTTATATTAATAATTACTAAAAAAAACAACAAGTGTAGCATGTGTTGTCTCCTATGTTTTATAGTTATGTTACACCCCTTGTCTAATTATGACATGTTGAGTCTCAAATTATAGTTCTTGCCTCAATTCAGGGAATTTTTCGGCTACAACTCTAATACAAAGCTTCAAAACAGCAACATCATACAATATGTAGAGTTAAGATTAAATTTCTATCAATTATACTTTCTGTATCAGGAAAAATAAAATAAAAAACATTAACCATGAGCCAAAACATATCAAGCCTCCAGTGTTTGGCTCGATTTCCAATTGATGGGAGACCAAAGAAATACTGTCATTCTAAACTCTGATGTATTTCGAAAAGTAACATATTTATTCAGTGGTTAAAAAATAAACATAGACATCAAACAGCATAATGGTAAGCAAGATGAAGAACCAAAATATATCAAGTCATTAAATCAAAAAATTGAAATTCTATGCTAAATTTATCAACTTGGGACAGTAGCACATTATCAAAATAATAAAAGAATTCCATGAATAAAATATTCAATATCTAAAAGGTTATGAAGGAAACTAAAACAACCAATATATTAATTACAGATCATCTTCGTCATCCTAATTATAGCAAGTAGAGAAATACTATTCCTAAATCAGCAATATGCACATGTAACTTCCTAAAAAATAACTAACATGTCAGATTCATAAACAGATTGAATAGGATAACATACAACACATAAAATATGAGCTAAAGTTGGCCAAAAAATCATATGCAATAAGGATAATTATTAAACATAGTGACAAAATTTATCAACAATCAATCATATTTCTAGTATGAAGAATCTCTAGGAAGAGTTAGAAGCACTGGAAACAAAGTTAAAGCTAGATTGAGCTGCAATGAAGTATAAGGCAATTAAATATATATTTTGATAATTACTCTATAATCATTATAAAATTCAAGGAAACATTTAGTTCCACATCATATAATCTAGTACCACTGCACATCAAAATAAAATCAGCACACGAGCAAAAAGTTGAATGCAGCTTGTGTAGTTGAGTATCTTATTCAGAAAACATTGACTGATGAGATATAAGTATATCATATATAACTTGATTCATAAGATTTAACTTGGTAAACAAAATCCTGTGCATTATCAGAAAATAGAAAGGGCAGTCTCCCTCCCACCTGCATGCCAGAAGCAGGTCAACCCTTTGATTGGGACCCACATATTTATAAGAAGATAGGGCGTCACAAACAACGCTTAAGAAGTTCTCTCTTGTAACAATAACAGTTGTCTGTCTTTTATATAGTTCAAACTGTATGGAGCTTCTCTCTATGTTTTCATTTATCATATTCTGGTTCAGTAGTTCATGGTGATTGTCTTTCCCAAATCTCCCTGCTGAAATATCTGAGAATGGCAAATTTGTCCCAGCTTGAGCAAGAGCACCTTTTTTGCATCCATTTCTCATTACATCAAATACCCTTCGACTAATCTGACAAGAATTAACATAATCCTGTTCAGTTCTAAAGCCAAAACAAGAAAATGTAATGCCAAATATAAAAATTTAACAAGGTACCAGAAAACTTAATTAGCATATGTACACTGCCGATGAAGATATTAGAATAAAGTGATCACAAATCATAAACATTAATGAATTGATAAGTTATTCACCCAGCAAAGTTTTATTTTTTGAAACGGTGGTAAGGAAAATGCAACCATGGTAGCCATGTAACACAAGAAGAGTAAACGAGTTATTATTTTAGCCATTCGTAGATTGAAAGTAAAAATTTCTACTGTCAAAACACAGCACCACCATAATTCGCAAACAGAAACAGCCGATTCATAAAACCTAAAAGAAGTGAGACAGAAGTAAACAAGGAAATTACTAATCTCCAAATTCAAATCAGCAGATATAGACATAAAAGCATATTGTCAAGACTCTTGAAAAGGGCAGCCTAAGACAACAGGATCACCAGCAATCAACCATAAACATTCCAAATCAACACCGCCTA
>NW_018219541.1:28004-29324 GCF_001263595.1 Phalaenopsis equestris | reverse complement strand
AGACCTCAACCAAAAGTGAGGTCAACAAGGGGCAATAACAAGCATTTGGGATTTTGCTGCCCTAATTAAATTCTAGGATTAATCAAACAGCCAGAAATCATACACATCACAGAACACATCCCAGAAGAAAGAAGGGAGGCTACTTCGATAGACAAAGAAGAACAACCAAAGAATGATTCCCCATCAGATGTCATACCAGAAAAAGAGTTCAAGCAAATGGTTGAATAAGTACGGGATTCCTTAGCCCAATACAAGGGCGGTGCATCAATTTTAAAGGGTAGACCTTATCCGGAGGAGTTTCATGCCGTGCCTTTCCCCAAGTGCTTTGTAACCCTAAACTTCAAGATATTCGATGGGACAGGAAATCCCAGACAACACATAGCACATTTCCGAGCCAATTGTGGAAACACAAGGATACCGATGCTCTCCTCTGCCAACAGTTCGTCAGCAGCTTGTCAGGGATTGATTTCGACTAGTACGCTGACTTGCCGAACGGGTCAGTTAAAACATTTTCTGAGTTGGAGCAATTATTTGTGAAACGATTTGCCGGGGCGCAGTATAATGTGTCTATTGGAGAGCTCATGATGGAGAAGCAGAAGCCTAAAGAATCCTTGGCAGACTGAATTTTGAGGTGGAGAAACCTTAGCATGAAATGTGAACCTCAGCTACAGGAACATCACGCAATTGAGATTCTACTCAAATGCATTCATGGGTCAGTAGCTTTCATGCTTAAGCGACTCACCATCAAATCCTTCAAGAAGCTACTCAGTAAAGCTAGCAGTCTTCAAGAAGAAATGAAGCACATGGAGCCACATGAAAAGGCTAAGGTGACCAGAGTATTCGAAAAGAAATCAGAGGTAGTCACAACTGTCAACAAAGGAAAGCAGCCGATAAAGATATATGCGGAAGAGCACCGCTAGTCTTCATCACAGTACTCTCAGAAACAGAGCAGTCAATCCAAACAATGACTGTCTTAGGAGGGATCACCTCGAACAACGGGTCAAAGAATATCCCTGTTAGAGTGACAGAAAGTTGTTTATTCCTTCAAAGATGAAGCTGTACCTAAAATACCTAAAACGAAGCTGTACCTAAAACATTCAAAAGCCTGATGAAGAAACCAGAATTCAAACTACTTGATCCAAAGAAACTCAAAGAAGTGGATAAGAAGAATGAATCAAATTATTGCCCGTACCACCGGTTGCTTGGGCAGACTATAGAAAAATGCTTCGTCTTTCAAGACTGGCTCAAGAAGGAACTCCAGGAAGAAAATATAACAATTCCAAAGGAGTATTTGAGAGAACCTGAAAAAGGTTCCATAAA
>NW_018219541.1:26177-26915 GCF_001263595.1 Phalaenopsis equestris | reverse complement strand
CATATTTGGACTTTGACGTTCAGGAGCTCATCCCCGATAAGATGATGTTAAGAGGATTCAACCAAAAGGGAGAAAGAACCCTTGGATCAATTTCATTACTTATGAAGGTCGGAGAACTCGTAACAACCGTTAAATTTCATATCATCAACGTCAAGACCTCTTTTAATGCTCTATTGGGTCGACAATGGATTCATGAGCACAATATAGTTCCATGATCTCGACACCAGTGCATCAAATACCGCAAAGATGGTCAAGAAAATTGCATCAAGGGAGACCTACAACCATTTTCAGTACATGAAGTTGGTATCCATGAATATGCTGCCTACTACACGCCTCCATAGAAGACTGTCTTCTCGCGCGACATTTTGGCGCGCGACAGTTTGGCAAACAAAGATGAAGATTTAAAAGGATCACAAAAAGGAGGACAGACAACTCCGCTTTAACAACCTTATACCACTCCCCTACAACGAGTTGGTGGAGGTTCTTCTAGTTCACACACCCGAGGTCAAGGCCGGGGATGCGGATGAGGAAAAATCAATTCAATTGTTGAACGGACTAGGCCAACTATCAACATTGGTGATGAAGACAGTTCTGAAGATGAAATGATGATGACAAAGCAGAAAAAACCTCAGTACGAGATATCCCTAGAAGATACAGAGAGGAATGAATATGAAACAAGTATGATCGGATAAACCATTATGTGAATACTATGACCCTTACTCCGATTCTCCCTCAAAA
>NW_018219541.1:24678-26069 GCF_001263595.1 Phalaenopsis equestris | reverse complement strand
ATTCTAATGAATTAATGGAATTGCCTTTTGGTTACTTCTCGCCTGGTGTTCAAAAGTTAATTCAACAGGGACATTTACCAAAAAAAATGCCAAAAGATCAATTTCAACTTTTTGAAAAATTATGGAATGCTAAAAGTTGAACTCCCAATTCAAAAGAAGGTCTCGGATTTGGTACAGTTGGACCAGTCAATGATTCTGAATTTTGCATGGTTGTTACTAGTGAGTCAGAAGAGGATTGTCTCGATATAGAGGATGGCTCTACTGATCAACCAATAGAAGATGCTCCCCCAGAATTTAATGAAGAAATTAAATCCAATGTCGATGAATTGAAAGAGATTAATCTCGGGACTGAAGAACAACCCGACCTACATTTATAAGTTCTCTACTTGATGACGAAGAATCTGCAGAACTGGTCAAACTATTAGCAGAATTCAAAGATTGCTTCGCATAGAGCTACGACAAAATGCCAGGATTGTTAGTAGAGGTTGCAGTCCATAAACATGGGGTGGACAAGAATGCAACCCCAGCAAAACAAGCTCCCAGGAGAATGTGCCTCGAAATAGAACAACAAGTCATCGTCGAGGTAAAGAAATTGATAGACACCAACTTTGTTAAAGAAGAGCAGTACCCTAAAAAGAAAAATGGACAGATCCGCATTTGTGTCGACTTTAGAGATTTGAACAAAGCATGTCTAAAAGATGAGTTTCCACTACCTATACCAGAGATGATGGTGGACATCTCTTCAACACATGAGATTTTCTCCTTCATAGATGAATCATCGGGATATAACCAAATTAAGATGGCTCCTGAGGATGCAGTGCTCACATCTTTCAGAACACCGATTGGAATCTTCTACTACACATTGATGCCGTTCGGTCTAAAGAACGCCGGAGCAACATATCAGCTTGCAATGACAATGATTTTTGACGACCTAATTCACAATCAAGTAGACTACTACGTGGATGATCTGGTTATCAAAAGCTCAAAAGCAAACAAAAATAGACCATTTGTATGATTTGAGGATTGTGTTTGAACGGTTACGACGATATAACCTTAAAATGAATCCCTTAAAGTGCGCTTTCGGCGTCACCTCCAGGAAATTTCTAGGATTGGTTGTCCGTCATCGGGGAATCGAGATCGACCCTGATAAAATTAAAGCTATCTTGGAAATGCCTCCCCCTGAAATGTTAAAACAGCTACGTTCCTTCCAGGGGAAGTTGGCATATCTGAGATGCTTTATTTCCAATCTCTCAGGTAGGTGTCAGCCTTTCTCGGCATTAATTAAAAAGGACGCCAAATTTATTTGGGAAGAGAAATGCCAGCGGGCCTTTGAGGACGTTAAACAATATTTAATGACACCTCCTGTTTTGGCAGCCCCTATCCCAAGAAAA
>NW_018219541.1:22740-24657 GCF_001263595.1 Phalaenopsis equestris | reverse complement strand
GGTTACCGCGGCTTTGGATGACTCTCTTGGAGCCCTCTTAGCCTAAGTCAATGAGGAGGGTAAAGAAAATGCGCTCTATTACTTGAGTCTTCGTCTAATACTGACGGAGATAAGGTATCCACCTATTAAGAAACATTATCTAGTCTTGATTTTCGCCACCCAAAAGCTTAGAAATTCATGTTTTCTCATAAGATTACACTAATTTCAAAAGTCAATCCATTGCAATATTTGATGACCCAACCAACACTCTCTGGATGTCTAGCAAGATGGTTAATGATCTTATTGCAATTTGATATAACTTTTGTTCCCCTCTGTGCTATCAAGGGAAAAATTTTAGCAGACTTCCTCACTGCACACCAACTTGCAACACAATCCCCTTTTAATGACGAGCCAGTGCGCAGCGCTGGGAAATGTACTTCGATGGTGTTCGTCAGCCAGGAAAGACAAAGGATCAGACACAGTTTTACCGGGCAAGTCAGGGATCGGTTTGATCTTTATTACACCGGATAAGTTGATGTTGAGGTTCTCATACCACCTGAAAGAGCCGTGCACCTATAATGAAGTAGAATATGAAGCTTTAATCACCGGATTGGAGTTGGCGATCTCAATGGATATAACAAACATTGCCGTCTATGGTAACACTCAACCTGTCATTCAGTAAGTCGCCGGACAATACAGAATTTTGAAACCAAGACTAGCAGAGTACCATCAGTACACGATGAAGCTCCTAGAGCAAATTCCTGAGGTGAATTTTTACCGAATTCCTCGGGGACATAATGCCCATGCCGACGCTCTAACAAAACTCGCTAAGGAAATGGCGTGTCCCCCGGAGGATTCCATCAAAGTCACGATGCAAGGAAGACGAGTCTTGTCTCGAAGTGACTTCGAAACTCTACAACAAGCTTGGGAAAGAAGAAACAATAAATACAGTTGCAGACATCAACAAAGATTGATGCAAGCCATTAATAGAATATTTGCATACCGGAAAGCTGCCGGAGGACAAGTCTGAGGTGCACCACATCACAATAAAGGCCATGTCTTCGCCCTAGTGGGAAATGTTCTCTACAGAAGATCGTTTGACTAAATGTGGCTACGGTGTTTGAGCAGAGCCGAGGCACAGAATATTGTCAAAGAAGTACATGCCAGATTGTGTGGCACTCACCAGTCAGGACCAAAAATAAAAATGAAGATCAAAAAACTCAGATATTATTGGAAAGCAATGATGTTCGATTGCATGGATACAGCCAGAAGATGTCACCAATGTCAAGTGCATGGGGTGGTCTTACACCAGCCTCCGAATGTGCTACACCCAACTGTTGCCTTGTGGCCATTTGAGAGTTGGGGCACAGACATAATAGGTTTGATAGACCCTCCATCTTCCAAAGGACACAGATTTATACTTGCAACTATAGATTACTTCTTCAAATGGGCAGAGGAAGTACAGTTACGTGAGGTTACGACACAACACGCTCTTCAATTTTTCAAAAGCCAAATTGTCTACCGTTTCGGGGTATCACAAAGAATAATCTCTGACAATGGGACAGCTTTTAAAAGTACGAAGATCAATAATTTTGTCCGAATACATGGGATAGATTGGAGATACTCTACAATTTACTATCCCAGAGCAAATGGTCTGGCTGAAGCTTTCAACAAGACACTGGTACAGATTTTGAAGAAAACACTAGATGAAAATAAAAGGGTTTGGCATAACAAACTGTTAGAAGCCTTGTGGGCCTACCGGATGACTTTCAGGACTCTCACTCAGTGCACACCTTATATGCTCGTGTATGGGACCGAGGTCGTGCTACCGCTAGAAATCCAGACACCATCTCTCAGAGTCGCCGTTGCCAACCAACTCACAAGGGAAGAAAGCGCAAAACTCAGACTAGAAGAACTAGAGAGTCTCGAGGGAAAATG
>NW_018219541.1:20571-21985 GCF_001263595.1 Phalaenopsis equestris | reverse complement strand
AGGAGGGACTGCCTTCACTGTTGAGGGTGACCACTCAAGACGATGTGTCACGTAAAGGTAAAAACGTGATAGCCAAACAAGATCCGATGGAGGGGCCCAGCCGACATCCCTCCATGATAGTTACTCCAGCAAGGGGCCTAATAGCCGTCCATAGTGAAAAACTACCAAATACTCCACTCCATAGGACGCAACGCAGAAATGCAAGACGAAAGAAACAGAGAGCCTTTCTGCGACAGGAACGCAAGCGTCAGAGAGACGTGAGCAGTTTTCTTACCCGCATTCCTGAGGGACATATTCCAGAGCAGAGAGAAGCTTCTACTAGCTTGCCCACTACAGATGAAGAGTCAGGATTTGTGACGGAGTCAGATGTGCCCTGGTCCCAGATATCTTGTGCAGAGGTTGCCAAACATGCAACATTGAGGTACCAGCAGTAGCAGCCGTGCCATCAATCACGGGTGTATTTGTAGAATGGCTGGACTGCAACGTTCTCCATCTACAACATTTCAGTACCTTAGAAGAATACACTTCAAGCATCAATGAGTCTCAGACTCCAGACTTCGTGGCAAACGAAGTGAACCGTATGTTCCACTGGGGATGGATCAACACACACCATGGAGCCCAGGATCATGCATCCCACTTGAGGCTGAATCTTATATACCGGATCGACCATCACCAGTTTGGGTCCCCGCCGAGGCTCAGAGGAAGGAACGCCCCAGGCAGCTGCCAACTCCCGGTATGGTAGAATACTACAAAATAAGCAAAGTAAACAAAAGAGAATTTGAGTTCTATGACGAAGTTCAGGGAAAGTTTATCAACATATTGGAGGGCCTGGAGCTATATACCAAGGTTTTCTCTCAAACTGACAAAAGAAGCATTCTGGACTGCATCTTTGATTTAAGAGATAGAGGTCGAGCGGGCCTTCTCATGGAGAGAACTTACTCTGAGCCGAAGAAATGGATGCGGGGAAAGGGAAGAATCACCATCCAATGCTGATGTTGCTACAATTTTACAAAGGACAGACAGGAAAATCTCCCCGAGACTCTCAGATACGACCAAGTGGATCCGTTACCATCGATGATAAAATGGATGATCAAGAGAATGATTAAGTAGAATATTCTACCCGTCACTTGCATTCCTAACAATTGCATCATCAACATTTATGAAGAAGGTGACTGCATTCCACCACACATCGACCATCATGATTTTGTGAGGTCTTTCATGCATGGTCTCGTTCATGAGTAAGAGCAATATTCTGTTTGGAAAAGAAATCGATGCAATCGGCCCTGGTAAATTCAGAGGAGCTGTGGAGATTCCTCTTCCAGTTGGTTCAGTACTTGTTCTCAAGGGCAACGATGCAGACATTGCCAAGCACTGCATTCTAGGAGTACGACACCGTAGGGTGTCTGTAACCTTC
>NW_018219541.1:19247-20390 GCF_001263595.1 Phalaenopsis equestris | reverse complement strand
AGCATGACATGTATCTGATGTAATCAGTCTATGATGTACTCATATCTTGAGATGACTCTCAAATGTATTTCAGCATGTATTACATGATGTATCTTTTTGAGGCATTAGCCTATGTTTGATCTGTAGCATCTTTATTGAAGCAGATTAATGAAAATGTCTCTCAAATCGTGCCTTTTTGGCAATTGCCTTTTTGTGCGATGGTTCAGAGTTCCAATGAGCAAAGAACAAAATAACAAATCTTTGACAATGAACAAAACACAAATGAAAGATAATCATAAATGAATAAATAACAAAACAAATTTCTTTTTGAAATCAACCAATTAAAATTAAAACTTTAAAAACACATTGTGAAAAATTAGATGTGATCAAAACAACAAGAAAATAAAATAAATTTGCTGAGTGGATACTTCCGTTTTTGGAATTTCCTACTCTTTGTGCGCGCAACACAACCATCATTATCTACATTAAATCTCTGCACATCCTCACAGAATTTCGCATTCTGCACGAAACTCCACAAAGCTTTACAAATCTCCTTCGACAAAATCAACTGTTTTCACATGATACACTTCTGCAAATTCAACACCCCAAGCCCTTTATAAATTTAAATCCATACATCTTTGAATAAATATCAAAATTCTAATTCTTATCTTTCGAGGTCGATACCTAAATTTCAACTCTCTCATATTCGAATTTACCTACATTTCAATTCTCTCATCTTCGAATTGATATCTACACTTCAATTCTCACATCTTTGAATTGATACTTACATTTCAATTCTCACATCTTCAATACATTTCAATTCTTTCATCTTCGAATTGATATTTACATTTCAATTCTCTCATCTTCGAATTGATATCTACATTTCAACTCTCTCATCTTTAAATTGATACTTACATTTCAATTCTCACATCTTCAAATTGATATTTACATTTCAATTCTCACAATCTTTGAATTGATACTTACATTTCAATTCTCTCATCTTTGAATTTACATTTCAATTCTTTCATCTTTGAATTGATATTTACATTTCAATTCTCACATTTCAAGGTCGACACTTAAATTTTGACTCTCTCCTTAAAATAAATACTTAAATTCTCACTTTTGAATCTATCCTACATTTTTGATTCATTACATTTGAGGTCA
>NW_018219541.1:18435-18877 GCF_001263595.1 Phalaenopsis equestris | reverse complement strand
TTACATTCGAGGTCAGTCCTTACACTCTCTCTCTCTCTCTCTCTCTCTTTTGAATTGATATCTAAATTTCAATTCCCACCTCGGGGTCAGCACTTACATTCTGACTCCCATCCTTTGAAAATCTTTAAAATTTTATAACTCAAGGTCCACTCTTCAATCCCCAACGAGAGTCCCTACTTCTCGACTTGATTAAACAGACACCTGCTAATTTCCTGGCAGAAACAAATCACACACACAAATCTACACCTACTTCCAGGTCTGTTAACTTAGGAGTTTGTATTGGTTTTTGTTGATCTCATCGGTCAACGCCAATTTGATCCCAATACGTGCGATGTGCTTGCCCAGCACACCACAACTATTAGGGGTCCATTTGTTGATCTCATTTTTGGTGGAGGTTTATTTTTTCCTCTTTAGTAGCCTGGGGTCTAGCCATAGGACTTTT
>NW_018219541.1:13200-15074 GCF_001263595.1 Phalaenopsis equestris | reverse complement strand
TTTTACAACTTAAGTTGATTTTTAAAGATAAATACCACTTTTGGCATTTAAATGATTTTTAAAAATCAAAATATAACTAAAAAAATTATGAAACTTTACTTTTTTTGTTCTCTGTGATCAGGGGTATTTTCTAAAAATAAAATGATATTTAAAATAAAAATTTGATTTTTAGCATATTTTTTTAATATTTAAATAATTAAAAATCACAAAAATAATAAAATTCATGGAAATATTCTAAGTTGCTTCCTAAGCTCTTAGAAACAATTAAAATATTTTTCCTGATTTTCTAAATAAAGATACTGAATTTTAAAGTTTAAGAAAGCTTAAGAATAATTTTTAAAAGGCTAAAAATGAGTTTTCACTAAAATAATTCCATTAAATCAAAGAAAAACCAAAAAAAAAAAAAAATTTGCTCTTCTTAGTTTTGTTTTTAAAAATATCAAACTTAATTTTCTCCACTTAAAATATTTAATATTTAATAAATACCCCATAACTTAAAATAATTCTTAAAATTTAAATAAAATTCAAAAAATTATGAAATTTTGTCCAAAGGCTTCTCTGGTCTAGGCCTACCCCTAGTAAAAATTTCAAAGGATTATAATTTACCTTGGCCAAGTTAGAAATTTTCTTTAAAAAAATCCTATTTTTGGTTGAAAATAATTATATAAATTATATTATCATTTTCTCCCTGGATGTCTTAATTGACCCATAAATGTGGTAGGATAAAAATTTCAAAGTCATTTAAATTGAATTTGACAAATTATGAAGTGTAGTCTTAGGGGCAAATGTGTAATTTTGGAATTTTTGCCTTAATTAACATTTAGGCTTAATTCAGGGAGGGAAAATGGGTAACCTCTAATCTTAATCAATTCATTTAATGTTTGAAACACAAGGGGTTAATTGGTAGAAACCAATTTCATTTTCCTCATTAAAAAGATAAGTTAATAAATTTCTAAATTATTAAAATTTGGAAGTTTATTAAACATAAACGATCCTAGACTTAGGGTATGACTTTTGAAGCCAATAATTAATCAATTTAATACCCTTATCTTGATTTTTAAATAAAATCCAAATCATGAATCATGACCACTTAAAGTTTAACCATTTTTCAAAACTAATTAAGACACTCACCTAAGTCTTTAGGGTTTAGTGGTGACTTGGGCTAAATCAAAATTAACTAAACGGGGATTAGACAAATAAACATAATTGTATCAAACATCCTTGAAATACCACTAAGCCCACTTAGGATTAAAATTTTGGCTAAGTGTTCAAATTACACTAACTTGCCCCTTTAAGGGTCTTCACCCACATAATTCTTAAATTAAATCATAAGTGATAATTACCCTATTCTTAGGGATAATTAAGACATCAGTGCTCATTTGGTAATAAGGGTATTTATAGGATAGACCATTAAGCAATATAATAAGTTTAAATGGACTTGAGGCTTTTAACCAGTTAAACTTTTAAGGACTCACCAAGATATGACATAGGGTTAGGAAAATTACAAAAATTTTAACTTTCCTGCTTTTCATAAACTGGCTTAACACGCATTTTAAGTTTCAGGTGGTGTAACGAAAAGACTCGTCAGGTACGCTTTTATAGTTTATAGTACCGTTTTTCTTCTGCCTTTTCCTTGCATGTTTCACGCTTGCATTTACCTACATAAACTTGCATGTTAACCATAACCATAACCAAAACCAAAACTAAAATCAACCAAGATAAAATTCTCCACCAGAACATTAAAAATGTAAAACAACTCAAAACTTAATCACAAACATCACACAAAACTACAACTTCAACTAAATTAAGACGTCTCTATCGGATGATCGGGAATCCCTTGGAGGAGGTAACCTACGGTTGCTAACGATGTTTCC
>NW_018219541.1:4838-12366 GCF_001263595.1 Phalaenopsis equestris | reverse complement strand
GGCAAATACAAAGGTTTTGTAGACCAAACGGACGTCATACTTTCCTTAGTTTATTTGATCAAGCCTCATCCTCAAGTCTTGTGTTTATCCTTCGTGATAGATATAGGATCTGAGGTACAGTGCTCTTTCATTTTAAACTATAAAAAATATGGAGTCACTTTGATTTCATACTTCAACATCCTTTCGAAGCGGGCGACGGGATTTCAATTCTGGCGACTGACAGCTTCTTACGGGCAACTCCCCACAAACCAACCCGAAATAGCGCCGACAACGAAAAAAAAAATAATGGATCAAAAGATCCCGAAAAAAAAATAATAAAATGAGGAGAAGCTTGAGGTGAAGTCCTAATAAAAAATTGTTTTCACTTGAGCCTTTCTAGAGCAAAGAACTTAGAACAATCCTAAGCTTGCTTTTTATACTTATATTAGTAAAAAATATTTTTAAAAGAGTTCTTAAGTCTAGAAAGTAAAGTTCACAGGATCCAAAGTTTGAAAAATCTGCATATATTTATGAACTAGATAGGGAAATAAATTTCCAAGTTTGATGATAAATATTTTAGACCCTGGGCTAGTCTGATTCACTAGGAGTTCTTCTAATTTGAACTATCACATTTTTAGAATAAAATTTTAACAATTCTAAGGGGTGACCCATTAACTATAATCTACAAAAATTATTTTAAAAATATAGAATTACTTGAGGACAAGTAATGTTTAAGTTTGGGGGATTTTGATACGCGTAAAAATGTTCTATTTTTCATATTTTATTTTAAAGGTATGTATTCTTGTGTTTTTGGTTCTAGGTACATCAAATTGAAGAATTTGGAGTGATTAGATCAAAAGGAACAAAAAAGGACTAAATTGGAGTAAACCGGAGCAAATTGGGTCAAATCGGGGCACACTAGAGCCATGGGGACCTAAACTGGACATATAAGTGCCTATGCCCTGTGCTTAAGGGCCTAAAATGGCGCTTAGGTGCCACCAAATAGAGAGGAGGGCACCTAAGCCCCCCAGAATCAGTGCTTAGGTGCCAGAAACAGTTTTTAGCATATTTTCTTCAATCAACGTTGGATTTGGACAATTTTTGAAGCGGTGCTTCGTGAATATCTTGAGGAATTCATTGGAAAATAGAAAATAGACTTTATAGAAGAATTTTTGGCAGTTATATGGAGTTTTTTAGAGGCACTTCAGGCACCATTTGGAAGATTCAATGAATATGGATAGTTTTGAAGAGACACTTAAGTATCTCTTGGAAAATTATAAAAAAATGCTTGGAAATATTTTTAAGATAACTCTTAAACTCTTGAATTAATTAAAAGAGGAGAAGAGGACTTGGAGAAGAAGAGAAGAAGGCCTGGGTGTGAGTCCTCAAGCGGGGCGACAAGGTGAGAGAGAAAGAGAGAGTGTGAGAATTCCTTCTTTTCTTTTCACTTTGTTCTGGGAGAGGATTGTAAGAAGATTTATTTTTATATACAAGGAGAGTTTTTTTTCTATTAAAGATAAGTATTTTCATTATATTTTTATTTGAATTTAGTACTTCATTTGTATGGTTTCAAAGTCTTAATCAATGAAAAGTTCTTGTTGTTTCTCAAAGTGTAGAGAGTAGTTTCTTTACTGTTCCCTCTTGTAATGAGTTAGTATGCATGTGTAGGATATAGAATTGAGTAGAGTGAGAATATCTTGTGATGATTTTACTTTATTCTTCATTTACATGTAAACTTGATCAACTTGCATGTTAAAATCCGTTGTGAGAACATATAAGATCCATAATGGTATTGTCTCAATCAACTGTGGTAAAATTACATGAAATTGTATGGATGAGAATGTAGTCCATATGGTTGAGTACAAATAAATAGGGAAATAATCTTTAATGGGTGTAGAATTAGAGGACTTTAGAGTGACAAACTGAAGCCCCCTAATTTGGTCTATTGTTTTAGGTTTTGATGCGAGATGTTAGCCTCTAGAGTGAGAGCTAGTATCTTCCCTTCCTAGCCCATCTTCAGAACTATTTAAACTTTAGATTAGCTAATATTATTTATAACATCTCTTGTAAGGGTAAAGAATATAATTGCTCCTATTTGTCACAATCTCTCTCACTACTTATTTTACTTTTACACATCGCTACTTATTTTACTTTTACGCATGTAACTAATTTCATTGCATGAGGAAGAGTGTTTTTAATATATTGAACCCCACTTTCTGATTTTTACTAAGTAATTTAGTTTAAGAGTAGAAGTAGTATTGTAGTAATAGTTGTAGGATATAATCAAAACCAAACTTTTATCGACCTTCCAAGCTAGGGCATGTTATTCTAAACTAGAATTTCTCTTGAAAGTTGCCGTGATTAACCTTGATCTCCATGGAATCGATATTTGGGGCTTAATCAGAAAGCTCTATATTAATTGATAACGATACATATAATTGCGTAAAATTCCTAGAAATATAATTGAAATCTTACTTTGCTTGGGATCATGTTTTCGGTGTCATTACCGTAGATTAAAATCTATAAGTAGTGATGTCAACTTCTTGAATTCTACATATAAAAAAGAATATCAGGATCAATAACCTCGTAAGATGAGCTAGCGCATTATAATTCACTTTATGTAATCCTCTAATTATTACTTGACTATATAGTTCTTCCATTAGCGAAGGTTGAGGTAGCTCTTCTTGAGTTACTATTTATTTTCCTTTATCCACTAAAGCTGACCTCGGGGGTAACACTTTCTCGCTCCTTAGATTTATCTCTGTGATTTTTTCTTTCTGAGATGCTGTAGGCAAAGTTATGGTGTCTCTTTTTCTTCATCGGAGAGATCCAAGTTGATAGCAAGTGGTGCACCGTGGCACTTGAGGACTGGTTCCTCATTTCTGGTGCTATCATAACCGATATTGTTGACATCTTCTTCATTCTCATTAATGGGTTCATCAGACTTAAGTACGATTTTAGGATCGGTATGGGAATGAAGATCAAAGTTAGATTGAGCAAAGTCAGTTATGTTATCACTAAAAACAGTTAAAGCGTAGCCAAAATCATAATCATCATATTTTTAGTACCTCGGTGGGGAAAAAGATAATCATACGTGGTCAGGGGTTCAAGGATTTTCTTCCCCAAATCCGAGACAACCAATCTATCAGAGGCAACCCTTATACTACCCTAGTGCTATCAGTCTTAATGCTATCATTCTTCTTTTTTTTTTTTGGTTGTGGTGATTTCTCTGGCAAAATCTCTATCTTGGGTTGAGCAGGCTGTAGACTTTGAAAGGCTGTCTGCCCTGAAGCGGTCTGAATGTGATCCAGTATTTTCTCGGATGATTTGCTCCAAAATGTACTCCATCCATCTTTTTTTGAATACAGATCTATCAAAGTGATTGACTTGGTCAAAATCATATTCACAGAACCTTTTTTAGGTTCTTTTAAATATTCCTTTGGGATTGTTATATTTCTTTCTTTAAATTCCTCTCGAGCCAGTCCTTGAAGATGAAACAACCCTCTATTATGTGTCCCAACAGCCTATTGTAGGGATAGAAATTGAGATACTCCTTGTTGACTTCTTCCACCCTCTTCAGTTTTGGTAATATGAACTTGGGATTCTTCATTAAATTTTTGAACATATTTGGCACAGTGATGAAGGTAGATATTGTGTGTAAATTTTGCAAATATCTTTCAATATTACAAAATACACATGACATATATAACAATAAATATGCAATATAATCCAAATAAAATACCTTTTATTAAAATAATTTATCTTCAAAACTCTTTTTAAATTGCCAAATTCTCTTTAAAATCTATGCAAGTATTTGTATCGCTCAAGTAATAAAGGGCTCTAACGAAGTCCTAGATATCAATCTCACAGGGAAGTTGGAAAAACTTCTAAGTAAATTCTTAAAATTATTTTAAAATTTTAAAATATTAAAATTAAAGTAAAATGCAATGTTTGAATATTAACTACTGAGATGAATGCTATATAAAATGCAGTTGAAAAATAGAGTTAACTAACTAAAAACTAAACTTTCAAAAGTAAAATTACGAAAACTAAACAAAGTTTTTATTGATGGAAGATTCAAATTTAAGAAAACATCCTTCCCCTTTAGAAAGCAAGTCCTTAGAAGTTCTCTCTAAGCCTTTCTCTCTTTACAAGCACACTCAATTCTTTCTTAAAAGTGTAATGAAGAAGAAATCTCTCACCTTCCCTTTCCTCTTACAAACCTAGAAGAAAATCTCCTCTTCTTCTCTCCTTGCTGATCTCAATATTTTGTATATGTAAGAATTTATGAAGTAGACACCACTACTTGAAGATTTTAATCTCCGACAACGGTGCCAAAAACTTGATCCCTGAATATTTAATGCTTATGCACAGTATAACAATAATTATGATGGTATTTTTCACCTATATTTTTTTATTTTGCAAAAAAATCAAAAACTTGATTCTGAAGAAAATAAGAATTTAAATTTTTAATATATATATATATTATATTGGGATACTACGCAAGTATACATATTGTTATTAAGTAATATATGACTTTTAGATTCAGACATGAATATCTAAGCCACAGGAAATGTTATGCAATATTCAATTTTTAGAAAGTTTTTCTATTTTTAAAAAGATAATTACTTAAACTAAAAATGATTTTTGAAGGAATTTAAAATTTAAATATTTTTAGTATTTTTGATATTTTAACGAAACAGTAACAACCTAAAAAGATAACTAAAGTTTTTGTAGAAAAAAATTTTTAATATGAAAATATCATTCTTCTTGATCTTTCTTCTTGTTGTGAATCAGTAATGAGTATAGGAATTATGTTGTGAAAGTATACAAATTGTGTTGTGCCAAATAAGAGCAATAATATTCTTTACCCTTACTATAAATGCTATAAAGAATATTGACTAATTTAAAATTTGAATAGTTCTAAAGGCCGGCTAGGGAGTTAAGATACTAGCTCTCACTCTAGAGCTCTTTTGATTCCCTCCACCTTGGGGCTAACATCCGTATCAGAACCTAAAACAATAAACCAAGTTAGGGGCTTTAACATGTCACTTTAAAGTCTTCTAACTCTACACCCTTCAATGAATATTTCCCTATTTGTTTGCACTCAATCATATGAACTACATTCTAATTTATATAAACTCATGTGATTCTTTCTAAATGTTGATTGAGACAATACCAGCCCCGTTCTTACATGTTCTCACAATAATTTCTAACATCTGGATTGGCCAAATCAAGAAGTAAATGAAGTGCATGGAATTAAATCATCACAACTTCTTGCATCATTAAAGATCAATACTTTCCATAACTTCCATCCAAAACTTAATCACTTATCATTTTAAGAAGAAAGATAAGGAAAACTACTCAGAATCCATGGAGAAAACACTATAGTTTAAAATAAGAAATCATTGTCAAATTAACAACAAGTCACGATTAAAACCAAAAGTAGTCTAAAACAAAAAGATAAAAACTTATCCCAAGTCCACCACCAAACTCTTAAAGTCCTTTGAATCTCTTCTCTTTTACAATTACTCAAAACACAATAACAAAAAGGATAAAGTAAATAAAAAGTGGTTCCTGAAAATCTCTCCGAACTAACTCCCCAGAGAAGAACTTTCAAAACTTGCCCATATTTTCAGGACCCTTTTCTAAGTCCTCTCTTCTTTATTCCATAGTTTTCCAAGAGGTGCCGTGGGATCTCTTCAAATTGTGTCTTGATTCGATGTATTTGCGCAAGAGATGCATCCTTTCATGATAATTTTCGTCCATGGTAGTTACAACCACCTATTAAGCCAATGGGTGCCTCAAAAACCTCTTTGAAATTTGTGAAAAACCATTTTAATCATCTAGTAACTGCTAGTGGCGCTTAAGTGCGGGATCTCAGCGCTTAGGTGCGGCCTTCTTTGTTTAATCGGTGCTTAAGCACTGGATCTGACGCTTAGGCACCAAAACTCTTTTGCACAATTTTTCACCTTCTTGCTCCAAATTTGATCCTTTTTCCCTCTTTTAAGTATTTTTTTCAACTTTTTACCTGTACCTGAAAGAAAAATATAAAAATACCTTCCATTAAAATGTAATATCTCAAAAATAGGTATAAAAATGAGTCTAAAAGTATTATATATTTTAGGCGTATCAAAATCCCCCAAACTTAAAATGTTAATTGTCCTCAAATGACACTTCAATCTTTAGAAACTAAATATGTATGACATGTATATGAGTTTCTTTGGGATTTACTAAAATTTAGATTTAGAAATATAGTAGTCCAATTTAGAAAAAATATTCACTAAATGAGACCAACTTAAAGTTTCGAAATTTTTACTGTTAAGAAAGATGAAAATAGAAGTTCCCATCTAATTCAGAAATATTGTAAGTCTTCCATATTTAGAATTTAGTTCTTTTATTATCTCCACTTAATATTTTTTATTAAGAATAATTTTACTTACTATATTATATCTATAAGCTTAATATTTTCTCAAGTCATATATTTTAAAATGATCAAATCTTGAACCAATTTTTGATTAGGCACTAATACTCAAGCTTCTCCTCCCTTATATTTACTTTCCTTTTCTTTTCTTTCTCTTTTTTTTTTCTTTTTCTTTTTCTTTTTTTTCTTTTTCTTTTTTTTCTTTTCAGGCAAGGATTACCATGTTTGGATAAGCCTTTAATGATTTTGAATTCCACTTCTCATTTCCTAAAGTAGAGTCTTGATATAATACTTTTACTTATAGATATAATAATAGTTTTGAAAATAATTTTAATAAAAGAAATTTAAGTATTAAAAATAAAAGTCTAATATATCTATATTTTTTAAAATTACAATTTTTCTTACTAAACATAGTCACTTCATTTTCTATACTAAAAAATTTTAACTTAAAGTTTTTCTTCATTACTTAAAATTTTAACTAACTTTTCTTACTCATTTCTAAAATCAAATTTTACTTCCCTAATATAACTTCATATACATAATCAATTTTTTTTTTAAATAAAATTCACTTGTAGTACATTTGAGAACAAATAAAGCTCTAGTTTTGAAAATGTTTTTCAACCCCCCAAACTTAAATTTTTAACAGATTAAACAATTTAGCATTAGATATATATAGGCAGGAAATGAAAATTGAAAGAACACGCTAACAGGAATTTTAATATCCTAATTATATAAGTATAAAACTAAAGACAGGAGTAAAATTAATTTTTGATCAAATGTTCTAACATTTTATTTTAGTTTAATATATGGAGAATCAAATAGACTTCTAAACATTGGGTATAAAAGCAAATAACACACAAGCATGATAAAAGAAAAATACAGGGCAACACTTTTAGAATTTCAAGTTTAAGATCTAAGCTAGCAAGACTTTCTACTTTATAACATATATGAAATTAAGTTAAGTTCTAAACTAACGAAATCACAGTACTAAACACAAAACAATAGCTACAACCCTAAAATTTAAAAATGAATTGAAATACTATCTAACACAATAATCACAACAATAAAAGAACATAAAAATTTAAAACACAACATAAATCATAGTCCAAAACAACACACAGATGC
>NW_018219541.1:0-4558 GCF_001263595.1 Phalaenopsis equestris | reverse complement strand
TTGATATTGTCCATCATCTTCTGTAATAACTCATCCTGAGTCTTGGTATCACCTCTAGATGTAGAAGCACGAGAAGTAGATGGTCGTGATGAAGATGCAGCAGAGGTAGATGCAGCAAACGTCTCTAATCCATAACTTCTGGAAAATCCTCCTCTCTAGCCAAAAATCAAATGCTCAAAATAAATCTTCACATTCACCTTTGTAATGAGCTTTAGAGGTAACACAACTTCCTCCCAACTATTATACTTCACTCCCGCCTGCTCGATAAATGAAAATATCAAGGAGGAAAATACCATACCTGCAGTAGGAGCAGCAGCAGCTGAACTGATGATAGTATGATAGATCAAAGCCCCTATGTTGATGGGCTTTCCTTTTTGAGTACAATAGTTCAACGTTGCTCTATCTCTGGTCACTTCACTGAGATGATTAGTCGGAAGCAGACGAGTAGAAATGAAATAGTGTCAGGCCTTCAAAGGTGCACATAACTTTGAAGTTGGAAAATTTACTCTCCTCTTATTGGTGATCTTCCAAAGACCTCTCCCAATAGTCAAATATGAAATAATCTCATCTAACTCTGCTTCACTAGGACTATAATTTGCATAAAAACATAAAGGGTGCATAAAAACATAAAGTCTCAAGTGGAAAATGGTAAAACAAGTTGATTACCTCTGGAGTAAACTTTCCTCTAACCATAACTCGATCAACTCGATCATCTTCAGCCTTTGGGAGATTTGCATAAAACTCCCTCGCAATAGAAATCACCGCAACGACAGAGAAACAACAAAACTGTTCCTACTATCGGCGGACTATCAGGTCTTCTACCTCTCCACTTGGACTCTTGAAATATTGCTCCTGAATCAAATTTTGTGACTACAGAGCATCACTATATCGATCCTGAGCTTTTGAACTTACAAACTTGCTCGAATCAAATGGGCTCTTTCCTCTACTCCTTTTCAATATTGGTGCCATTCTACAAATTTGATAAATTCCAAAAATAACTTTAAAAATCAAGTTTAAATCACTAAACTAAACTTCCAAAAGCACTAACTAAACTTCCTAAGCAATCTCCATAAATTTTTCTTCACTTTTCACCTGAATAGTAAATTGTCACCATGAATAGTAAATTGTTGAAATCTTCCAAATGTGCTCAAAATATATGGTGAAAATTCAAAATTTTTGCATAGAAGTAAAGCTCTTACCTTAAGGAACTTGCATCTAACAAATCTCACTCGATTATACCAAGAAATTTAAAAATTCCACTTGCCCTAGCCCTTAAAATTGTGATTTTGAGTTGGGGAAGATGATATGAGGTGTTAAAAATGGTATTTTTGGGCTTAAATTTACTTTTAACCGTTCGGGAACCGATTTTTGTGAACTGGTGCTTAAGCGCGGGTAAGTGGTGCTTAAGCCCCTGCCTCATGGGTTGGCCATGTTGGGTCACGCTTAAGCGTGACATGTGACGCTTAGGCGCCAGTGCACAATTTTTTAAAATTTTAATTATAAGTAAAATGCATTATTAGCTTAAGTAAACCACCCCTAAATGGTCTCATAGCACTTAAATGACTATTTTTACTTCCTATAACTCTCCTCTATCTCAAAATTCTCTTTAATAACTATTTCAATTCGAGCCTAAAAATAACACAAATTTTCACAAAAATAAACTTATATTAATTCACAAACAAGTACAAATACATTTAAAGTCTTAGTTCTCTCTCCAAATAATCTTGGATGAGAAAAATTTCTAAAGTACAAAACACTTAACACACATTTTACAATTAAACACATAAGTGACACAAACACTAAACACAAGACATAAACACTAACACACTTAAAAACATGACTCTAAATACACAATTCCTAAGACTTAACTTTATGCCACTCTTTATTAGAAGGAACAAATTCTTGTCTTTCAGTAGTCTCTCCAGGAATATAGAGTTGATAAAACAAACGGTGGTGACGAGCTTTAATACTATCATCTTCGATCCACTTCTGCTTAAGGAACATCACCTTATCTGCTTCCTCTATATAACTGGTATGGATGAATTGCATCTTAAGTTGCCACCCAATATGTTCTAGATGAGCATGCAATTCAAGCACCTTAGTCTCTAATACAGATATAGTTTCTCCATCTTGTTGATCTTCTCAGATATCCCTTCAATACTAACGGCTAAGAAACCGTTATAAATCTCCTGTGCACTTTGACTAATGAACTTCTTCTTCATGACTTCTTCCTTCTTCTTCGAATCCGTCTCCTATGAAGACACTTTCTTTAAATCTCTATCTTTCTTAGATCTTTAGGGCTAAAAATAATCCGGGGTGAAATTCCTTCACAAACCCCTTCTAGTTATAGGCCTAGTTCCCCCTCATAACATCTACGCATGACTAGAAACTGCCAAGACACGTTTATTCCAACAAAATTACAGTTATACCTTCTAGAAATTGAAATTTGCACTTGTGATTAAACTGCCGCGCTTAAGCTCTGGATACAGCGCTTAAGTGCCAGTGCCTATTTTTGCACCAATCAACTTAACGTCCAAATTCTTATTCTAACATATCTAGGTTACTAAATAAAGTCTAAAAATCAGTACTAGCACATAATAAATTCAAAAATACTACCTCAAATTTTATAATCAGACTCAAAACAAAAATCAAAGCAAAAACACACTGATAACTATGGGTTGCCTCCCATAAAGTGGTTGGTTTTATGTCGTCAGCTTGACGTAACTAGTGCTCATTCTGGTTGACCCAACATCATTCCATCATTATATTTATGTCGATCCCTTATATAATAAGGTTTTAGTCTATGTCCATTCACTTTAAAAATTTTCTCAGAATTAAGATCTTTAATATCCACAGCTCCATCAAGATATACTTTTATCACAATAAATGGGCCCATCCACCTAGACTTAAGTTTTCTTGGAAATAATATTGACCTTGCATTATATAGTAAAACTTATTGCCCTGGATGAAAATTTTAAATAAGAATCTTTCAATCGTGCCACATTTTCATCTTTTCTTTATAAATCTTAGCACTATCGTAAGATTCATTCCTTATCTCTTCAAGCTCATTTAACTATAATAATCTTTTCTCACCAACATCTTTTAAATTATAATTGAGCTCTTTAATATCCCAATATACTTTATGCTCAAGTTCAACTGGTAAGTGACAAGCTTTCTCAAATATTAGCCTATATGGGGACATTTCTATAGGAGTTCTACATAAAGTCCTATAAGCCCAGAAAGCATAGTGAAGTTTGACTGAACAATCCATTTTTGTTGGATTCACTTATTTGTCCATAATTCTTTTAATTTACTGATTGGATAATTTAGCCAAACCACTTGTCTGAGGATGATAAGTAGTAACAATCCTATGATTTATATGATATTTCTTTAATAACTTTCCATAATGGCATTTCTGAAATGACTTCCCCTATCAGTAATGATAACTCTTAACATCCCAAATCTACAAAATATGTTCGTTTTCAAAAATTTTGCAACACTTTGAGCGTCACATCGAGGTAAAGAAACAACTTCTATCCATTTGGATGCATAGTCTAATGCTAATAGAATATATAAATTTTTGAAAGATAGTATAAATGGTCCCATGAAATCTAATCCCCAAACATCAAATATTTCAACTTCTAGCATATATTGAGGGGCATCTCATTTCTTCTAGAAATATTGCCCACTCTTTGACATCTATCATAAGTTTTGATATACGCATTAACATCTCTAGAAATTGTAGGCCAATAAAATCTAAATTATAGAATTTTGTATGCTTTTTTATTAACACTAAAATGTCCCCTAAAATCAAAATTATGAAATTTTTGGATAATTTCATATGTTTCTTCTAATGGTACACATGTTCGAATGATCAGATCCTTTCCTTGTTTATATAAATATGGGTCATCCCAAAAATAAGTCTTAGTTTCAGAAAGAACTCCCTCATTTGTTGGTATGCCTTCTATTTCATAGGGTTTAAGATCACTAACAATATAGTTCACAATGTCGGCATACCACGGAACATGCCACTCATTTATAGTGAACAATTTTTCATCTGAAAAATGTTCATTAATTTATTTTTCAAAATAGAGTAGTTTTTCTAATTCAAGCTTGAACAAATGATCAGTAATTGATTTTTAGTTCCCTTTCGATCTACTATTTCAAAATCAAATTCTTATAAAAGAAGAGTCCATCTTATAAGTCTCAGTTTAGTATCATTCTTTTTCATTAAATACTTTATAGCAAAATGATATGTATGCACTATACATTGAGTTAAAAATTTTATCGTATATTTGTCCTAAAACAGCTCCAATAACAAAATCACTTGCATCACACATAAGTTCAAAAGGTTTTTCCCAATTTGGTGAAACGATAATTGGTGTAGTGATTAATTTTTCTTTCAATAATTTAAAAGCTTTTAGTCATTCCTCATCAAAATTGAAAATTGCATCTTTCTCCAGTAAATGGCATAAAAGGCTTAGCAATCTTGGAAAAGTCCTTAATATATTGCCTGTAGAATTCAACATGTCATAAAAAACTCCTAATTTCCCTTACA
>NW_018219540.1:3190-6160 GCF_001263595.1 Phalaenopsis equestris | reverse complement strand
AGAAGCTCCCACTTTTCTCTTCCTTTCACACACGACGGTGGCATTCCCACTATGCGGATCTAGCTTCCTTTTGATCTCACTTTTGTTTGAGGTTTAGTTTTTCCTCTTTAGTAGCCTAGGGTCTAGCCATAATGCTTTCCTGTTGATTATTCCTAGAAAACTAGAAAAAGAACCCTCACCATTAGAAGCTCTAAACTCCTCTTTGCTCAACTTGAAGTTTCACATATTGGTTCTAACCTCTAGCAATTAATAGGTGGGGTCAGTATAGAGGATCTCAAGGAGAGTCCCCATAGGACTGCTTGACCTTAGGGTTAACCCTGGGTGTTGGTATGGAGCTAGTTCACTCACTTGCACTCACTACCACTTATATTCACCTGCAGCCCTAAACATAAAATTGTTGACTTTGATCCCTTGATCTTTTGGGAGACTTATGTAGTTGGTCCTCTAGACCCACCAGCCTTAGGCTAGGGTTTAGCTAAGACCAGGACTCGGAGGACCCAAATGAGGATTTCATTGGTCCATAGCTCGTACATAGTGGCTGACAACCCAATTCTACCAAAATATCTGACTTGGTCTTTTGCCCCTAAATCCACCTAAATTACCTAAATGTCATTAAAACCTTAAATTTGGCCAAAATTCTCAAATTCATCCAAAATACCCAAATTTTTTCAAAAATTATTTCAAACCATTTCAAAATATTCAAATTTCCCAAAACCACCCAAAATTGCCAAAATTGCCAAAATACCCTCTTGCTCGCCCTACTTGCTCAGTGAATAGAGGAGAATAATATGGGCTAAAAATAAAAATTATTTTCTTATTCCCTAATTTTTAATGAATTAAATACCCTTTGGAGTATTTTAATTCATTATGATCAAACATTGCTCACCATGACTTGAAATTTTGAGGGTTTATTCCGCATGATAGAGACTATGTCCTCTAATTTTTCCAAGGTCAGAGGGCATCTCTATGCTTCTAGCCCTAATTTTCAAACTAAGGTGAATATTTTGGCTATTTTAATTACATAAATCAAAATATCATTTGTAAAATTATGAGAATAATTTTATCAGGTTTCCTGTGGTCAGAGAAGTCTAGGAAAAATATCATGATGTCTTGAATTATCTTGTACATTTCTATATTTAATTAAATGTAAATATATTGTGTTAATTTTTGTAAATTATATACTTATCCAAAATTGACAAAAATCAATCCCATATTGTTCATAAAGATCATGTTTATCCACTGTAAAAATTTGAAAATTATTTGATTAAGTTCAAGTATTAAAGTTGATTTTTAAGGAACCTTGTATTTTTGTACAAAAAATAATTATATTAAATTAAATACACTTGAGAAATTATGCAAAGTGGTTTTATGAGTTCCTTGTGATCAGAGGCACTTGGGAAAAATAAAAATTATTTTTTAGAAAATACTCAATCTTTTAGCTTTATTTTGAATTTTAAAATAATTAAAAATAATTAAAAAAATCCCAAAAATATCAAAATATTTCAAAATGTGCCTAATTGTTTTTTGATCAATTGGGACTCATTAAAAATATTTTTCTTAATTTTTCCTAAGTTAAAAATAAACTTTAAAATGCTTAAAAGTGGATTTTCTTTATTTTCCCATTAAAAATAATTATAATAATTTAATTCAAAAAATTATGAAATTTTGTCTAAGTATTCCTCTGACCTATGGAAACCTCTAATAATTTTATCATAAATAAAAAACTTTATTTTGGAAATTCAAATAAATTAATTCCTAAAAATCCTATTTTCTGAGTTTAAATAAATATTTAAATTAAACCAAATTTTGAGAAGCCCACATATTCTCCTCTAATATTGTAACTACCTCATGGATATTGCACTTTGATGCTGAAAGTCATTTGGGTTATGTTTAATGAGTTATGAGATGAAGTGCCCCAAGGGCAAAATAGTCATTTTAGACTTTGTGTCTTAATCAAAATTTAGGATTAATCAAGGGAATGTGGGTAATTTTGATCTTAATAAATATGTTTGGATGATTAAAATACAATGGGGTTAAAAGGTAGAAAATCACTCACCACCTTTGCACAACATCAACAAAATCATAACCCTCATAATCTTCATGACTTGGAAATCAATTAAGATCAGACGATTCTTAAGTGATGGGCTTAAGTTGGAAAGATGAAAATTTACTTTTCTAAAGCCCAAAGTTGAGGATGATTTGACTATTTGATAAGAATGCATATCACTTAAACCAAAATTTCCACCTATCATGATTGTTAAGGGATTGATAGTGACCAAGGCTTGATGTCTAAACTCAATTAATCAGATTTAGAAGATGACATGATTGGTGGTTAACATCTTTAAAAACTATAAGCTTGACCTTAATTACAGGCACCACAATCTTAAATGATCGAAACTTGCTTTAGGGGCACTTACTCACATAACTCTTAAATGAAACATTAATTGATTAATTAGGTATCCTATCCTCGGGATAATTAAATTGTCAAGTTTTACTAAACAACGGGGTAGTCACACTTAGACCTCTGATGATTAATGGAATAATGTGATAAGTCCAAAAACGAACTCGGAATATTTCAAGAGATGTTAGAGATCTTCAAAGTGGTCCAGGGTCATGCCTCGAGCACTTTGAAATTTATTAGACTTTTTGATGGGAAAACTAGACTTGCCTTAATTTTGTTCTAAAATTATCTACTAGGATCTTCTGAGATTCAATAAAATTATAACTTGGGGTTTTGTAGCTAAACATTCATCTACTCCTGTAATTTAAATTCATTGCAAAATTATATACATGTCTTGCAAGTACTGACCTTTCAGGTGGTGAAACGAGAAGAATCGACATGTACGCTTTTTAATGTATTTACCTTTTTGTACTTCTTGTCTCGAGCTTGCATGTTAAACAACGATGTCCCCTTGCATGAAAACCAAAACTGCTAGGATAGCCACAAAACCAAAACCAAAACTAAAATCA
>NW_018219540.1:0-3078 GCF_001263595.1 Phalaenopsis equestris | reverse complement strand
AAGATGTCTCTATCAGATGATCGGGAATCCCTCGGAGGAGGTAACCTACGGTTGCTAACAAGATTCCCTATGGTCTAAATGAAAGTATGGAACTCATTAAGTTGAGTTTAGTAAATTCATTTGGACTAAGTGAATCCGATAAAAAAATAGTGGTGCCAGAACGAGGGAACCGTAGGATCCTAACCAGTGTCACTCTA
Organism: Phalaenopsis equestris; assembly: GCF_001263595.1. Lineage (NCBI taxonomy): Eukaryota > Viridiplantae > Streptophyta > Magnoliopsida > Asparagales > Orchidaceae > Phalaenopsis > Phalaenopsis equestris. The sequence continues at coordinate 2,881 of NW_018219540.1, read as the reverse complement.
ATCAACTTTAACATGTCCCATAATATTTAAAGAGCCATAACCATAGGGACATTTGATTTGACATTATAACTTGACACATTAGAAAACTTAAACTCGTTACGACGAGGAGCTTGGAGCTAGCACTGTGGGTAGCACGACCATCTTCAACAACATATATTTCATTAGAATTAAACAACAAGCCACAAGATTTTGAGGTTGTTTGCCTCAGCCTTTACTTTAGGCCTTTGTATAGCTCTGTTGTACAATATAAACCCTAACTCGTTTAGGATTCTGATGTTGTCGTTCGTGACGACCTAAATCCTCACATCTTCCAGGCTATTTGTGTGATTGTTTCACACGAATGTAAGCCCTAACTAATAAAAATAACATGATGAAACATTTAAATATTCCTCTCCAAAACTAAATCCAAACCATATGGTAGCTTGGGAAGTCACCGAGGCTCTCCTCCGGATCTATGACATCCCCTAGTTCTTCCTCCTTTGAATTTCAAAAAAAAAAATGTTCCAAATTTGAGTTATTCTCCTTTCACACCTTTTTGTCCTAACTCGTTGAAAAGTCCTATTATTTTGACCTCTTTGAAGATAATATTTTATGATTTTTATCAAGAGTTTTTTTAGGTAACTTCGGTTATCTAAGATGTAATTAATTATAGGGGTTTGCCCTTATAGGAAGCTTTTTCGAACCCAACTTATTATAAACCCTATTTAATTCTTCGTATATGTCATATATTTCTTAGTTTATTTGATCGAGCCTCACCCTCAAGTCTTGTGTTTATCTTTCGAGATAGATACATGGCTTGAGGTGTAGTGCTTTTTCATTTAAACTATGAAAAATATGAGAACAGTTCGATTTTATATTTTTTAACTTATACATATCTATGTAAATTAAATGTCTTTCCGAAGCGGGCGACGGAATTCTGATTTCGGTGACCGACAGCTTACAACGGGCAACTCCACAACCAAAAATAGTGCTGACACTTCCTTGCCACAAACCCGCCCAACAAACCCCCTCTCCTCTTCACGTCACAAGACCTCGTCAGGGATCCTCCACTGTTCACCCGCTCAATTTCCAAACCCCTCTCCCAACTCTCTTTTGCATGCCACCCGCACTGTCCTCCACACAGAAACCCACAAAACTCGTCCTTTTTTCTTCTCTCGACCTTTGTCCCTTGGCCTCTCACTCCATCGACAAAACCGCTAGAAACGCTATGCCAATCTCCCTTTCGGTTTCATGAGCAGCACTACACCGGCTATCCCGCCCCTTCAACCGGAGGACATGTTGGAGACTAAAACATTAACAGAAGTGTGAATTTCATAATATCAAATTTTAGAATGTGAAATACATAAATAATATTACATGTTCAAACCCCTTAATAATATTCAATTCTTAGGGCGCATTTACATTTATAGCACGTATATTTTTATGTATTTGCATGTCTAAACAATTTTTACTTATTTTTAAAAGTAAAATAAACATCTTCATGCATAGGTTTATGACAACAAAAGATTAAAAATGTAAATAAAAAAATTCAAATGTTAGATATGTAAATAAATAAGAATTTGATGGTATGTGTGCAAAGATGGTATGTATAAATTTTTTTCTAATATTTATATCATTATAAAGTATTTATTAAAATAGGATTTATTCCATGGAGTGAGCTAACTTCATTAGCATGTGCAATACCACAATTTGATATTTTAATAATATCGGCTATGTGTTTCCTTTTATTAGAATATTAATTATGTTAAATAAATGAATTTTTATGTTTTCAGGGGCATTTTCATAACCAAATTATTATGTATTTGAATATCCAACAATTAAATTTTAATTTTACATTAATACCACCCAATCTTTCACATCATAAAAAATATCATTAATTTAAGTTTAGAGAAACAAAATGCCCATTTTTATACATAGCTAAGGTGGCACACGCCTGCACACATGTGTGTGTGTGTGTGTGTGTGTGTGTGTGTGTGTGTGTGTGTGTAGCCAGAGACTATTACACTAGTCTCGTCTTAGCAGATTCACACCCTAACATTTTTCTCTTTTAGTATATCTGAGATGTACTTAGAGATATCACAATACTCATCTTAAACTTGACCACTTTCATGCCTAGAAAGTATCGCATCACTTCTAGATCCTTAATTTCAAACTTAGTGGCAAGATCCTCATTAATCTTCTCAATCTTTTTTTTATCATCAGTTGTCAGGATCATATCATCTATATATATAGTATGCAATATGCATGTAAATATTTGGTGCTTTGATTCACATCTAGATAACGCGAGCATAATACCAATCATATAAATCATAACTCAGGCATCTCACCTCAATATTATATAACTCATTTTGTAGTAAGAGATGTATATCTTCATTCATATGTTATGCAAGTCATTCATATGACTAATCACATAAAATTGTGTGATTTCTTTTATATTATTAGTTATGAGTCAAATACAATACCATATTATAAGGCATAAGTAAAAAAAAAGGTAATGTGACATGACAAATGAATCATCACTCTCAAATTTATTGGCACTCATATCATGTTATATTTATGCTCATATATCTCCCATTCTTTTTTGAATTTACACAATTACCTCACATATGTAAATAAGAATTTGTTAACATACTAGTCCAAATAATGTTGAATTCAACAAAAAAATACATAACTATAACCTTATGACTATTAAATTACATTGCATTTGAGGTGTAATTGCATATCTTTTGAAATTCTATATTTAAAATATCTCAATCGCAATATATCATACTGATAACTAATGATTGATAAAAAAGGAGTTCTATTACATGCTTGTTATTGAAGTCATAAATTATTGAAGCATATTAGAAATTTGGATTTGAAAAGAATAAGTTAATCAATT
>NW_018219539.1:0-809 GCF_001263595.1 Phalaenopsis equestris | reverse complement strand
CACAATTAGCCCACCGTTATTCATTTTGATGCATTCTGCCACTATATCCTGCTCCTCCGACCACCACTACACTTTTCGGTGAGCTTATGCAAAAATTGAATTTTAAGTTCGAGCTCGCAAGCCGGCTGCCACCACTTCCATCTGAGCAAGAGTTAGCCATTCGAGCTCTACTTGAGCTCGAGCTCAAAATTTAGCAAACAAGCTGAGCTCAATATTGACATGGCTTGAGCTTGACTCAACTCTTTTACACTTTTATTGTTGACATGGCTTGAGCTTGACTCAACTCTTTTACACTTTTATTGATGCTCTTGAATATTTAGTACTCTCCTATCGAAGATTAATCATTTTAAAATATTAAATTTAAAAAATTAAAAAATGTGTTCCCGTCATAAAGAGAGCAGGTTATTGTGAATTCTCAATAGATTATATAAAACTACATATACTGTCATTGCATAACTCTAAGATTACTGACTTTATCAAAATTGGCTGCATGATGGTTACTTTTGTTAAAACAATGATAAAAATAAAATGTTCTTTACTAATCCTGCAGTGTATGGCAAGCAGTTCTGATGCGTATATGGTTGTAGATAATTGTTTTAATAATAATAAAAAAGAAAAAAAACAATAAATGATATATATAAAAAGAATGTCTGCAGGAATGTAGAAGCAATCCAACGGTTAAGTAAAATAATGAGAAACGGAGGGATCAACTGATCGGTAGACAATCTCAAGGCAGTAGAAGTTCCCCCGAAAGCAAGCCTGAGGATCAATTAATTTAAATGTATAACGATTGAGCTAAAGTAAACCGG
>NW_018219538.1:2146-13307 GCF_001263595.1 Phalaenopsis equestris | reverse complement strand
AACATAGGAGCGTTCATAGAAGTGAAGCAATAGCAATCCTTTGAGGCGCTAGAATTTTACACCCTTCGGAGGCGAGTCTCCATACTTTAATATGATATGTGTCATATCCTCATTTATGTAACCGCCTGACACAAATAACACAATATTTTCAACGAAACAGTTTATACATATTTCTTAAGTCAATGATTACCATTTAATATTTTCTTGAACAAATATAAAAATAAGAGTGAAGATATTGTAGATGGGATCGACTCTCCAAGATCTTTTTTCGGCAGATCTCATATCGTGATTTCAAACCTGCAAAGTCAGTAAATATCTTGAAGCAAGGCTTCCCTAACGACCAATCCATTAAAATTGTCATGATTGGCTACGACATCCAACAAATCCCTCTTCAAAGGCTTCTGATCTGCTAGAAGAGTTGTTACCTGTCGATCAGTTTCGACTTGCCGATTTGTAGATTCTGTTAAAAGGTCTCGGTGAATCTTATCCACTCCCTCTAAAACCTTTATCCTTGATCGGAGCGCTTCAATGGTGCATGTCTCTACAGTGATATGAACCTTTAAGCTATAAAGGGCAGTTTCTAATTCGGGAGCCCAGTTATGATAAACAATGAAGGAAACACCACGAACCCGCTCTGAGTTCTCATCTGAAATAAGTGGCGGAACAAGTTGGTGGACCAGAAATCCTCCTACAAAGCGCAGTTGGTTTCTCGATCGCCATCCATAGTTCATTTTTTCTCTCCTAGTAGCCATTGGATTGTTATAGGGAGAGGGAAAGGAAGGGTTATGAAAAAAACTGTGCTAGATGGTATACCTCCTTTAGAGGCATTCCTTTGACCATAGAGATTTCAGGATTTCCATCCTACCGAGATTTTGTCCCCTAGATCCTTTTACAGGATCTGTGCCTGATCAGACCAAAGATGTAAGAATCTAAAAGTAAGACAAACCAAGATAAACAAGCAAAGACCATTTACTCGTTACAATCACACCACCAGCAAGAGGAGGAAGTTCAACAAATGTGGAGGCATCTGCAAGATTGTTTAACGAAGTAGAGCAGAGGTAAAAGTTGAAGAATGGCCCTATTGCTTGCGAAACACACTAGAAAATATTTGCGTACATAAGATGTACGCAGCGCTGCGTACATCAGGGGTTATTCAGGGGGTACAGGGGAATTATATTCGGGTTATACACCCATGTAACCTCTGTGTAATTTCCTTGTAACCTCCATGTAACTTATTTATACCATGAAATTACATAAGCGCGGAATTCATTTGTAGGTTACAAGGAGGTTACATAGGGGTATAACTCCGATATAACCCCTAAATAACCCCTGGACGTACGACGGACACAGCGCTGTGTACGTCTTATGTACGCAAATATTTTCCCTATTTGCGAAACACACTAAAAATCCATTCTACAATGTCAAATCAAGGCTAGACATTCATGAAATAAAACCCTCAACAAACCTCAACAGGCAAGAAGAGGCCAGTGCACCCTAGGAAAAAATAAATTCCCAAATCATTAAATGAACAATTTGGGACTCTCCATGTCGAAAAAGCATAACAATGCTTCCAGGAGAAGTTTAGGCTCTGTTTAGCTGCACTGTCCGAAGAAGCTGCTGTGAGGAAGCTGCTACGGAGAAATTGATCGGTTGCTTCTTGGCTTTACTTTCATTATGTTTAACGTATCCAATACATTTGAATTCAATGAAATTATGAAAAGATCATTGTTAAGGATCAAAAGAGCAAAACCAAGATTATCATAAAGTAGGCGGCTTTATGGTGGTTAATCAATGGTGCCTCTCTTGTTGCATCAAAAAAGTTGTGTGGAGAGTTAACAAGATTGTAATAGAGATTAATAAGTTAGTAAGGTGATAAGATTACTTTCTCAATTATTTTTTAAGGAGAGAATAATTGAAAGGCAAGTTACTACAACCTTTCAATGTGAAATTCGATCTTTTAATCTTGAAAAGAAAATCTGTTTCAAAACCAGTATTCAATAATAGTTTGTCGAAATGAGAGATTGGGTGGGTGTTCAGTCAAGTACTTTCTTTCATCATGAAATAGAGTATTTTCTTGAAACTTGAATCCTGATATACCGTACATAAAACTAGATTTCATATTTAGAGATTCTTAAGAGAAAAGTTACCGATAGGGCAGGGCCCAAGAATTTTGGGGTAGGGATCAGGGACAGATGCAAAACAGAGACAACCACCTCAAATTTGATATTAAGAGGAACATGAAAAATGCCACAAGGGTGATATGGCTTCACTCAACCTTCTTCAAAGTTAAAGGCATTTAAAGTAAGTCATCGATATCATCAGATTCTACAAATGAAACCAACTGTTCGAGGAATTAGGCAAATAATAAAGTGGATGGTATACCAATAAATGTAGCATGACACAAGAGACAAAAACATATGTTTTTGGTTGGTGGGTACCAACAATGCCATGTGACATCAAAGGAGGAAGTAAAAAAACAACACACTATAATAGACATGTTTTTGATCAATTTAGCATGTGTGGAGTGCACATAATGAAAGCAACAAAGATGCATGCCAACTTGTATGCATAAGCAAGTTCACAATAATTAGTGGTTCTACATATGTGAATAAGTTATTAGACTCATGTGCAATCTTATAATAGTGTCGGCGGCATATCATGCTCTCAAGCATTTGAACGATTTGGTTCATTTATAGAATAATGACCTCATTACAAAGACACTCGTCAATCCTGAATTATTACTAAACTCTTTAATATCATATAATACATTACAAAATTGTCTTTTTAAAGATAAATGAACTTGAAAATAATTTAAAGATTTTTTTTATCATTTTTTTCTTTAATAATCAGATTTATTATATTTTTAAAATATATCGAGTCTTTTTTTTTTTGGGCGAATGTAGGGTGAAGGAAATCTTGGCATTTAGAATTCGACCGATTTTAATTAGTTTTGAATTTCTCAAAAATAAATGGTGTATTAAGAATTTATTAAATTTTTATTTTATATTTATTCTCCTAACAAAAAAAAATGGTTGAAATACAAGAAAAATAAAGGCAGTGCTCCAAGTAAGCAATTCTTTAGCAAATATTAAAAACTCAAATTAAAATTTTCTTAATCCAAAATTTTTAGCATAAAATTTTCATTTGCTTATCACTACAACACTGGCTAAAGATGCATGTTAATTGACATATAAATAAAAAATAATAATAATAAGAGTGAAAAAAATACTCAATTTTACGAGAAATATTTGCGTACATAAGACGTACGCAGAGCTGCGTACGTAAGACGTACGCAGAGCTGCGTACGTCTTGTAGGTTACAAGGAGGGTATTGGGGGTTATATCCGCGTTATACCCCCTGTAACCTACCTGTAACTAGTAAGTTTTGCGCTTCTGTTTTCATATATTTCTAAGTTACAGGTAGGTTACAGGGAGGTTACATGGAGTATAACGCGAATATAACCCTCAACTGCCTCCCTGTAACCTGTCTAACGTACGTAGCGCTGCGTACTTCTTACGTACGCAAATATTTCTCCAATTTTACACATTTTTTTTTCACAATTTATTTTAAATTATTTATTTACATGTTACTTGTAAGTTGTAAGTAGTGTAAATAATTATTTTTTTAAAACATGTAGTTTTATTCGTTAACATGCCTTGTCTTTGACCTATTGATGAAATAACCCATGTATTTTGTAAACATTTTTAGGCTTGACTTATGTGAATTCCTCTTATTTATTTATTATTATTAAATTATAAAGAAGCTGCCAATTTTATTTTATTCAATTTTATGAATTATTTTATTGTTTTATTCAATTTTTGGCTTTATTAAATGGTATAGATCTAAACTTATATCATAAAATAACGATAATATAATAATAATAATTACCACAAAATTATTATTATTATTTTATGATAGTAATAATAATGATATTTTTAGGTTAGTTATTATTATTATTATTATTATTATTATTATTATTATTATTATTATTATTATTATTATTATTATTATTATTATTATTATTATTATTATTATTATTATTATTATTGATATTTTTAGGTTAGTTATTATTATTATTATTATTATTATTATCAAGAGATATTTGATTGAATTTACATGGATACTTAATTGCATATAAATATATAATTTTCCTTTTATTTCCTTTATTTTCATAATAAAAAAGAATATCTATTAAATAAATTGCATCTTATTTAATAGTTGTATAAATATCATTTTATTTTTTAATAATATCAAATTATCATTTAATATATTTGTTGTGCTCGACAGATGTCAATGACATGCAAAAAATAAGTTTTAGTTCAATAAAAATATCAAATAAACAAATAAAAGTGATATGAGTTAGTAGGGTTTTTATGTAAAAAACTTAAAAAAAAAAAGAATAATTAATTATATAACCTAGCTCAGTCAAAATTATCCACTATATATTTGAACTTATTGAATCTCTGTTCTCTGTACCTTCTCTCTGATTGAAGAAAATGGACTTACAAAAATATGAATACCTATGATTTCATTACTGTAACGGAAATTGATAAACACGGATGTTGATCACGTTACAATGTTTAGAAAATAAAAATCGGGAAATAATAGTCGAGCTACAACAATCATATGATCGTATTTGGGGTACAACTGCCACCAGCAGAAATCCACGACAATTGTTGGTGGTACTTGACTTAAATCTTTCTTCAAGAATAGTAAACCAAACTTTGAGCTTACTCTGACCTACTCTATGTTAGAAATTGAGTTATAGAGTTATTGGAGCAACTTTAATTAATTTAATTGAAATACTAAACCACTCCATTGAGGATTTTGTTGATTTTCTTAATTGTAGATCGTTCTTTTAGATTTATATGTCCTGAGGATTTTGAATTTAAATGATGCTAGGCTCATTGGATTACTTTCATCGATTCACTTGATTTGTTATAAGCTTGTGAAATTTGGGGATTGTTTAATCATTTGATTAATGTTTCAAGGCTTTCAAATGTACTTCAGGTGTTTGATTTTCGACTCATTTAGACTTGGGTTAGACTTTTTCTAGCATCTCTAGGTTCTTATCCTTTAGATATTTAGTCATCAATTTGAGTATAACTTTGTTGAAATGAGTAATCTTTAATTAATTTTTGAAAAACATCATTATTTAGCTTTTGTGGATTTGAATTTTTCCTCATCTCATTTAATCTTTTTTTTTTAAATTACAAATCTACCGACAAAGACTTTAGAGCTTGGTAGTGGGCTAGACTCGATCCAACATCATCTAATGAGGTTTAGAAAAGATAAAACAATCAATCATGAGCACTTGTCAAACACTATATGCTCAATTGCAGTTGAAAGAGTAAAGATCCCTTAACAACTTAACTTGCCTTCAAGAATGTTGACCCACATAATTTTTAAGTGAAACATCAAATGAATGTTATCCCATTCATGGGTCAATTAAAAGATTAAAAGTTCACTTAGCACAAGTTAAAACAATACAACTAAATTAACTATGAGTGATCAATTCAACAAAATAATAAGTGTGCACGAACTCTAGGTGACTCAGAAGATTCTAAAAGACGTTCAGGGTCACTCGCCGAGCACTTTATAGCCTTCTGAACACTTTGAAGAACACCCGTACCTATTATTCTTTGTAGAAGAAAAGAATCCATACAAAAAACTTTAGGGATACACCAAGATATATCTCAGGACTCGTTAAAACACTGATTCCAATGACATACCCTACACTACTTATCCTACAAATATACCCAATGCTCAAGGGTTTAAGTCTTGGATAAGATATTTAGACCGTTGTAAGCAATTGAGGATGTTTTTTGCCACAAATGGATCATCGCGTTTGTGTAAGTCTGAGGTCTAGGAGGCAAGAGCGATGACGACATTGCTTATGTGTGTTAAATGGAGGATGCGAAGTGAGATTTTGGAATAGTATCTCTTACCTCAAGGATCCTCAACAAGGAGAGAGGATAGGACTGATGATACAATTAACCAACGTTTAGTGGGAGATGTCCCTGACACTCTTAGGTTGCTGGTAGTCCTAGTCTGAATAGAGTAATTTGCTTGTGGACTATATTACTTTACAAAAATATATTTAAGAAAGCAAAAATCTATTTCACAACATCATTGTTTTTGCTTGCCAAAGTAAACTTCACATGCATGAAAAATTAAATGATTTTGATGAAAACATATAAAGGTTCATTGGTCAATCACTCGGATTGAGGTTAAGGATTTCCCTCCTTAGATTGTCAGGATAGTGACTTCTATTAAAGTTGGAAATATATGACACACAACCCAGCTCTGAGCCCCCACCTTTACTAAAATCTTACACCCAGTATCGACCTTTCATATGCGATTGCGGGTTTTACTCGTTCGTGCTTTCTTACGACCCTTTTTTCGACTTTTTTCATAATGAATTTTCCTGCTTTCTTCGCCTGCAATTTACTTAAATTATGTGTAACTATATTATGCTTTATGATGCTAACCATGCAGCAGCAGCATGAGTGTCAGGTACGTATTTACAGTATATTTATTGCAATTTTATTATGCTATCATTTTACTTTACTATGCATGCTTTATCTGTAAAATAAACATACACTTTCAAAAAATCTAACACTCCTTTAAACCCCTTTGAACGCACTTAATCTACTTCTTTTGAATTTACAAGAATCTCTCTGGCGAGGTAACTTACGAATGCTAACGAGAATTCTCCAGTCTAAATGAGCTTAACAACTCGTATAGACTAATAAATTTAAAAGAAAATAGTGAGGCCGGAATGGTGGAACCGCAGGATCTTGACCTATGTCACTTAACTTAAATTAAAAATCCCCCTCCAAAACATTTTAATAATAAAAGCTTTTAATAACAAAACAATTGGCAAACCTTGGAGCTACTACTACAACAAGGAGCTCGAAGCAAGCTTTGTGGGCAACATGACCTGGATGCAAGAGAAGAAAATCTTCGAGAAAGCAAAATGGATCTTCACCAGCAAAACCATTCTTTAGTTTAATAATAAAAATTCATAGGACTTTGAGGTAGCTCGTCTAACACGACGTAAATCCTCGATTTATCTTTAGGCCTTTGCACATGCATGTTGTGCAAGTTAAGCCCTAACTTCTTTAGGGCTCCGAGGTCGTCATTCGATATGACATAAATCCTCCTATCTTCTAGGCTATTTGCATTATCAGATATCATGCGAATGTAAGCTCTAAATAATAAAAAGACTAGATGTAACATCAAGGCTGTAATTAAACAAGGTAATCAAGCGACTCGTACCTAAGCAGTTCAACTGGTCGCCAAAATCAGGAGAACGAACATTCCTATGATAGAACCAACCTAAGGGAAAAAACGAACCAAGCTAACCCCTCGTGTCTCAAATTCCCTCGGAGGTATTCAACAGCCTCTCCGAATACCATTAATAGTCAGCAAGACAAATTTTAGCCATCCTCAAATTCTCTTCATCCAAGGGCGACTACATATCAGATTACTGTGATGCACCATTACTTGATAGCCTAGCTCCACCCAATCCAAAAGAACACCCAATCAGAGATTGAGGGTCAATCGACAAACCTAATCAACCATTGACCCCATTTAGCTGACCAAGACGACCTTGCCGACTTTTTAACAACAAGAATCCAGCCAACTATCACCGACTGTCAGTCACCCGACTAGGCCATCTGAAGGGTCTCTCTTGATTAGTTGATCGACAATGCTTGTCAAAGGCACCCGCCAATCTAACTAGAAAAGTCTTGGGGCTACCAGACTCTGTGCCCACCGTTGAGAAATTACGACAAAGAAACACAAGAATCAAGAACCTTACAATCCAGATCAAACACAAGGATTTAACGAGGTTCGACAATATGCCTACTTCCTCGGGAGCGAATAGCGGCGACTGCTTTTTCAATTTCACGAAAAACAATGCATACCCCTTAGGCTTACAAATACAACGTTTGTGTGTGTGTGTGTGTGTAAATATATAACCCTAGCGTACAATATATAATTCTAAAATTACCCCTGTACCGTACAGCGGGGCTGTTGACCCCGCACCCCCAACCACTTAACGAAACTCCGTTTAACAAAAAATAGTGCATACCCCAATTCTACTCCGCTCGCTCACTCCGCTTCATTGGTTCGCTCCATTCCGCTTCAGCATTTGTCCCTTATATGGTTTACTAGTCATACCTAACACCCACGTATGTAAAATACCTGTAATAACATGTACAACCCCTAATAAAGCAGACACACATGTTCCCCCTTTTCTCTATAAATAGTGGATTATTTCTTCAGTAAAATGTTACACACTCACTCTTAATTAGTGTGCATTTCTCTCTCTGTCTCTTTATCTCTCTCTCCTGTCTTTTACTTTATTTATTGGTTGTGATTCAAGACAACTCAGGAATTCAGGATCCAACAAGTATAAATCAAAACTTTCAATAAATCAATACAGGAAATCAGCGAACTAGAAAAATTTCAGATTGACAGAATATTATTACTTGAACATGGCAATCATTCCAGACTTACATTAACAGAATATCGGTTTAGATTTTATGCATTTGAAGGGACAAAATTTCTCAAGTTATCACCATGAAGAAACAACCTAACAAAGTCCAGAAAAAAAAAAATTCAACCTAGAAGAAGAAACACAACTGCAGCTACTGAAACATGAATCACTATCAATTGGGCGAATCTGCATAAACTGTTTTTATAAATTATAGATTGCTTTTTTCAGCTCATCGCGATTGGGATTAGGTCGCCAACAAACTCCCACCAAGAAGAACTCAAACCCTTACTTGACGCTGCACAATAGCCATTGATACAGCACAAAACACAACAGTGTAGCCGCACAATCAATTATCCCAAGTTCAATATATTGCAGACGATCGGAAAACAGAGCTCAACAGAATCATCAAATCTTTTCATAATATGGATAGTTAGCAAATTGAAACAGAAGCCAGAAAGCGTAACATCTCAACCTTTTCAGTGATCGGATACAATACTATCCGAGTACAATACCATATAGCTCACAGACAAAAACTTCACATGATTTGAACTAAATCCTGAGACATAATTTACGAAATTCGGTCCGTCTTACCGCAAATTTAGAGCTTCTCACGGCGTCCGCCATAGAAAATGCTTCAATTTACAGGAATTAGAGAAGATTGCAGGGGCTCCTGCCTGTAACCTAGACGTTGAGAAATTAAGAAACCATTAGAAGAAGACGAAGCCTCACTTGGGATACATAGCCATGCTTTGACATTCATAGGACACAATTCTTATGTATTTACGTATCTCACACCCAACTTTTCATATTTACACATTTAACACTCATCTTCCATGTCACATCAAAATTAGAGCATCAAAGTAAATATATAAAAGTTTAGGGGCGAGATATGTAAATACATAAGAATTATATGCTAAATTTTCCTTATTATTATTATCATTATTTTTAGTGGCGTTTACATATTTAGCACATAATTCTTATGTATTTACATATATTACATTTATACTTTCTTATTTACACAAACACTATTTAAATTTTTTATATGATAGTTTCTCATGCATTTTTAAATAATAATGAATTGTGTGCTTACAAATATAATCAATTTTTGACACCTTTTCCATTTGATATGAGCACAAAGTTGTACAGCACCATCATGTGCCAATTATATACTACATTTAATTTGAATAAACAATGAGTATAAAGAGTATGTGGCAACCCTGTCACATTTTCTAAACAAATTTAATGATGATAGTAACAATAATCATACCATTAATATTAGCGCATTCTGCAGCGACGTCAAGAGCCGATTTGAGGAAACCAACGATAACGACATGTTTGCCATTAACAAGCTTGGCAGCAGCAGTGCTTCCCATGTTGGCTAAGTCCATGGAGTGGATCACCTTACCATTGAAGGCCTCAGGGCCTTTGTTGTTAGCAAAGTTGGGGATATTTGGGAGGCCGCTAAATCTTCCTAAGCAGAGGATAACAAAGTCCATGACATGCTCCTATGATATGGGGGGAAACTAATGTTAGTTTGTAATAGTTTAATATTGAGATTTACATACACATAATACTTGAGTATTTACATATCTAACTCACCCCACTTAAAGTTTGATATATGTCCTTATAACACTTCATTCCCACCAAAAATTAAAATTTTAATTTTCTTTAGAAATAATGATAATAATTGTAATTCTAATGGATTTAAAAATAACTTGTAAATTAAAAAAAAAATTAGATAAATATACTTTATTATACCTAATTGATGACGTGTTAATCTTAAAAAAATTTATCCTTTTTGCAAAATCACATTTTTAAGTTAAAATTACCACAAAAGCCCCGTCTTCCTTCTCAACGGTGACGCTCCAGACTCCACGTTCATCTTCGGCGAACGCATCGCCCGTTCTTCCCCACAAATCCCAGACCGCCATCTGCTCCCTGTCGGAACCAACATAGTCCAAACCCACTACCTTCTCCCCAAACCGAATGTGCTTTATATGATCAAACCGGCGAGCATAAGCTTCCAAATACTTCATCACCTGCTCGTGGTTCGGCGCTCCGGTGATCGATTCCGGCCACAGAAAGTCAGTGAACCGGTAAAAATGTGCGCGGGGTCGACCCAGGCGGGCTAGCCCGTGCGCCGCCGATGGATCGGCTGGCCTCGAAGACCACCGGCCGGAAACCTTTCTCGAGCAGGTACTTGCAGGTGACTAGACTGCTTATTCCCGCACCCACAACGCACACCCGCTTCGACTCCATTAGTTGGTTCATTGGTTTCTTTCCTTCAGTAGATGCCATTTTATAGGGAAGCTCGAGGAGTCCTTTACCATTGTTGTTTATTGAAGATACTAATTTATTGGGATATTTACATACATACCACCCCAATTCTAATTCTTATGTATTTTCATTTATCATATCTATATTTTATTATTAGGGCCATTACATATGTGCACCCGAAATATTGTTATTTACAAATCTAACCATCTATTTCATTAATTTTTCAAATTCTCACTCAAATATCAAAATTCATGAAAAAAATGCCAACCCGTATTTTCCATTTTTTATCAAATATCTCCTCAATGCTAGATTTTATAAATAGAATTGTTTTTATGGGTGCAAACAAGCCGAACACGAGCTTGTGTTCGGCTCGTTTTT
>NW_018219538.1:1744-2127 GCF_001263595.1 Phalaenopsis equestris | reverse complement strand
GTGTTCGGCTTGTTTGCTTAGCGAGCCGAACACGAGTCGTTCACGAACAAATAGTCATTTTGACAACCCTAATCACGTAGCCATAAGATGTTAAAGATTGTGGCAAGATTTAAAACATCATTCGAATCTAATATATTCTATTTTCTTAAATAATGCTTTTAATTGATTATAAATCTTTATAGTCTTGTTGTCAATTAAATTTTTTAAAAATACTACTCATCATTTATAAATACTACTCATCATTTAAAAATACTACTCATATTTTGTGTGTGTGTGTGTGTGTGTGTGTGTGTGTGTGTGTGTGTGTGTGTGTGTGTGTGTGTGTGTGTGTGTGTGTGTGTGTGTGTGTGTGTGTGTGTGTGTGTGTGTGTGTGTGTGTGTGT
>NW_018219538.1:0-1674 GCF_001263595.1 Phalaenopsis equestris | reverse complement strand
ATGACCAAACGAGCCGAACACGAGCTGTTCGCGAACAACGAGCTGTTTTGACAGCCCTAATTGTTTTGAATGTTATGAATGTAATTATCCCTTTATTTTTATCGTAAAAAATCTTTCATATCACATAAAAATGTCACTATTTTAGGTTTTAATATATGAAATACAGCTTTCTTGTGCAAGTAAAATGAATAAAAAAAAAATTAAAAAATAAATGGTAGATATGTAAATATATAGGAATTAAGTGGGGGTGTGGGCAAATATTCGTGTTATTTTTTATGTGACAGGCTTTCCACTAATAATCACAAAATGCGTCGCAGGCTTTCCATTTTTTTTTATATATATAAAAATTCTCACAAAAATATTGCTTCTTAATGCCAAATAATTAACTATTAATTATATACAAATATATATGATAGCAATTATTTGATAAAAATGATAAAAGAAGATTTTAGGATGGATTGGTATTTATGGCCTTTACTTTTAAATGTTCTAAAAAATTCAATTGATCAAGCACTGATCTCGGCGCAAGTTTAGGTTGGAATGCACTTATGCATAAAATGATGTTTTGGAACATATTTTGGGAGATTAAATGATTTATAAATCCACCAAATTTATAATCAAATCAAACGCCTCAATGAGATGAGTTCAACTAGCCTAAGATTGCTTTGTTTTGATATCATTAAGGCATTGAAATAATCATTAAATTACATATGCTTAAGAGAGTCACTCTGGGACGTCTGATGAAGTGGTTTGGATTCATGCAGTATTTACGAAAGATATCACTCCCAAAGTATATAAATAGACATCTACTCTCTTTATAAATAGGGGTTGTGCATAGATGAGAAGACTAACAGGAGCTCCAATCTCTTGAAAATTTTAGAGCTCCATGAGAGTGTCAGATTACCATCAGAGGTTGTCGCTGCCACCAAACCATCATTACCCGTCTAACTGGGCCAACACAATCAAGCCCCCATTCTCTAGAAGGCAACTCAAGATGCAGCTCAGTCATACCTATCATACAGAGAAAGCGAACAAGATAATGTATTTGAAGAACAAGTGGATTGAAGAAGATTCAATGAGAGGTCTTCATCATCATCCGTTCTACCAAATTTATATTCTGAATGCCCCAGGAGAGACAAGCGAAAGGAAGGATTATGTTCCACATAATGGAGAATGGGGTTAAGTTATCGAGTCTTGTTTAGTTGTTTGAGTTTGTGCTAGACCTCAACCAAAAGTGAGGTCAACATGATGTTAAGTGTGTTTAGTGTTAAATTGTTAGTTTAGATGATATCTCATCCAATAACCTTGGATTGAAGAGAGTGTATGTGTATTTGTGTTAATTTTAATTAAAGTGTTTGTTTGTGTGAAATTTGTGTTGAATCCATTTAGTGTTAATGTGTGAATTTGAAAAAAAGAGGAGAGTAGAAGGGGAAGAAAATACTTATTAAAAATTATTAAAACCATTTAGGGTTGATTAACTTATGCTAAAATGTGCATTTAGCGAAAACATCAAAATTTGTGCGCTGACGCCTAAGCACTGAACCGTCGCACATAAGCGTCGGTTCTTGAAAACCGATTTGCCAGAGTTTAGTAAACCCAAAAACACCATTTTTTTACCTTTGTCGTCGCCTTCTTCCTCCATATTTCGCGATTTAGAGACTTAGGGCTCCGTCT
>NW_018219537.1:0-219 GCF_001263595.1 Phalaenopsis equestris | reverse complement strand
TAAAAATGTTGTGATTAAAAACATAGAGAATCAACAAGGACAAATTACTAATTCACTTAGCAATAGACCCCAAGAAACACTTCCTAGCAACATTGAGATCAACCCTAAAGAGAACACTAATGAACAAGTAGAAGCTGTCTAATTAAAAAGTGGGAGAGAGACAGAGGATGTGGTTAGAAAAGAAAAATATGTTGTGAGAGAAACAAAGAAAACTAAAAG
>NW_018219536.1:0-1511 GCF_001263595.1 Phalaenopsis equestris | reverse complement strand
ATATATAATGTAATTTTAATTTTGTGAAAATGATGTCCTTTATTTTTTTTGTTTTTTGAAAAAATGATGAGGCAATATAGATCTCATATATCTAATAGTTTAAATAGATACCATAAATGATATATCATCTCGGAGGATGATCGTATCACTTATTAGTAGGTTTAACTATCTAAACTTAAAAATTTATGAAGTTATTTTGGTCTGCGAAATTTATAGCCAACAAATTTCTCTATCTAATACCCAGATTAGATAGGGTTTATATTAATCTGGGTTCTTAAATTCCCAATAAGAGCAAGCCCCTATAGTTAATTACATCTTACAACCGAAGTCACCTAAGAAAACTCTCGATAATGATCAGATGTTTCGTCTTCAAGAATTCAACGTTCAAGTTTCAACGATTGTTCATAGAAAAAGTCAAATGGGATAGGTTCAAATATGAACAGTTATTTCCGGAATCCAAAGAACTGAAAAGTAGGAGATGTCGAAGATACTGAAGAATATTCAGTGACATCTCAAACTAACCTACGGTTTGATTTTACGTCTTTGAAAGAAAAAATATTTGATGTTTCAGTCCTGCAAATTATTTAGATATTCGGGACTTGTATCTGCACATCATATGTAAATAGTCCGAGAAAATGTGCGGATTTATGTGGTACTAAACGACGACCTCGGAATCCTAAAAAGTTTAGGACTTATATCGTAATATATAAAATTATAGAAAGTCCTAAAAAATAATGTGAGGATTTGCGTCGTGCCAAACAAACAACCTCGACGTCCTATAGGTATATTATTTAAATCTATCAAGGTTCGGTTAAAGTTCCTTCTGCCATCATTCTTCGTAGCCCCGATTGTTGCCCGGAGATGAATCGCCAATCGACAATGTTATCGTCTCGTCCCGAAAAGGAGGAGGAATAAGAGAGAAAATTATGCCTCGAAAGGCTTATCCTAGGAGATTGCACAAACATACTAGAAAGGTAATAACTAAAGCATGAATACTGGTAAATGTATACAGTACAACAAAGAACAGACAAAGAGACTATGCTGTAAAATGCGGTAAGAAAAATGCATGGGATATGTAGCGAAGTACAGTACAGTACAAAATAAAAAGAAATATGCAGAAAATAAAATACGGAAATTAAATAAATAAAAGCGTACCTGATCAAATTCTGCTAAAGCTTCAAAACAGATTGCAATTATATGATATAAATCGGTTAGGTAAACATTTGCAGATTATAAAAGAGAAGTTAAATGATTAACATATGAAAATCTCAAGATGGGATATTAGATTTCAATTTGGGTATAGGCTCAGACTAGACTCATTTTCTCTTTATCTCGATCCCACAGACAACTGATATATCGATGTCAACCTATCAACATCAACTAGAGGCCACCAACGAATCACCCCTATAATCAGACAACCCTAAACCCTATTGTTTAAAGGATATACGAACGAAGTAGTATCTGAACTCCTCAAAGCGTGGTGCACCTATACGTGAAATGTAGTATCTGAA
>NW_018219535.1:16941-19745 GCF_001263595.1 Phalaenopsis equestris | reverse complement strand
ATTCTCATTCAAATGCACAACTTTATTGATTTTCAAACATAGGGATACACAGGAAAGGGCAATAGGAACAAAAATAAGTGCCTTTAGTTGATCAGGTGGACGTTTACTATATACAATGCATCCACGAAAGGCAAACTCCATGAGACCTTGCCTAGGATAACAAGCCACAAATGAACTTTTGATTAGGTAGAAAAATAGTTTGGGAGTGCCCTGGAAGTTAGAAGAACCGTCTCCTGAAGCTTCTAGTTGTTGCTTGATACTATCGCAAGAGAAGACCAGCACCAATTCCAATCCCAATGCACATCCCAAGGCCAATACCCACACCAACTCTAACACCAGCATTAAACCAAGAAAGTTGTCATCCTCCTCAGAGCAAAAGTCTTCTGAATAGTAGCTGCGCCCAACTGCATTCATTTCTGAATTATATTCATTGCACTCATCTTTATTCTGTGAAAAAATATATATTTATTTCTTATCAATTTAGGACCATACATATTGTTGGGGTATATCAACCGTTGGCAGAAATAGATTGAACAAGGAACCAATATTAACCTTATAAAGTGATTAATTTATAAGCTCAGGCTTACAGATTGATTTTCATAAACATGAAAAGAAGATGAAAAAAAAATGGTTGCTCCCAAACTGTGTTAGTAATGTCGAGAATTAAAACAGCCAAAACCATAGATGCTACTAAGGTTACCGAACAAAAAAAAACATCAGCAAGTTCCCCTCATTGGCATGAGTTTTGTAGAGAAGTATTTCCCTCGTATGCCAAAGTGGGTGAGTTGGCATCTACTTATAATGTCACAATTGTAGGATGTCCACTTGAATGCCATGGGACCAAATTATACTCATATAAAGTCCCCCATAGCTCAAGTCGAGCTCTTCGCGCATGTTTAGGGCAGGAAACTAAGGTCCAAATTGTCACACCCGTGCCAGAGACTGGTGCACCCATCGGCATGTTGCACGTCAGATGTCTATTTTACTATTATGAGACCATATTCCATCAATACATAGCTTCTCATAACTCAAGCCATACAAAAGAAACTCTTCGGCACACTTCAGGCGCAAATTAAGGTTTGACTTGGCATAGCCGTGCGTGAATGTCGTCACCCTTGGTTAGCATTAGTTTCTTATGGAAAATCATCTTTCATAGATAAGTGACTCAATGCTGGTCACAATGCTTTAACAAACTTTGCGTAGTATAGCTCAATAAACAATGTGAATTATACTATTGTGATTAGCATGATACGTGACATTTCAATTACCACTAAATGACACGTCAGCCTCAAACCACACATTTGAACAAACTTAAATATATGTGTAGGATACATTGATTTAGATGTTCTGCTAGAATAGAGTAGGGTGTAGTTAGGATTTTCATATGTCCGGCTATTGTTGATGGTTTGTGCTTAGCCGAACAATTTATGTGTTGATTTTGTGGGTTTACCAGATGTGGTGAATGTGCAATAGTATATTAGGGTGATTTTCTATGTGTACGAATTCATGTCCAATAAGGGAAGAACTGTCATGATTTAAAGTAACATCTTTTCTGTAGGTGTTGTTTAGGTCTCTTCACGCCGGACATAGCTTATTATATGATTGCATGTTATAACTTGTACTAACCATCTTTGGTGTAGATCCAATCTTCTTTTTTTAATATGTATTTTTTTATAGTCTTTAGAGTGAGTCTGTATCAAAAATAAGGTACGGGCACGAGTTCCAAATCACTTCATATGCATAACCATGCGATAAAAATCAAGAGAAATACACATGTGACTTTCATATTAATTCTAATTTCTAATTTATATAGAAAATAGGATCATGCAAGTGTATGCGGAGCCTGACCGCCTTCTCTACTTTTCTGGGATCGGTTGCCGACCCAGCCACACCCGGCCTTTTTATTTATTCTTATTCATAAGATCTATTTATCTTGCCCGGAATGATGAATTCTTGCTTTCTTTTTATTATGTTTTTGCCTGGGAGCTCTTTGCATGTGCAATTTAGGCTTTTTAAGATTTAAAAGGAAAAAAAAATCTTTTTAAACAAAAAAATTCAAATTAAAGGCTAAGATTAATTAAAATTAAGGATTGAACCTAAATTTAGAATAAGCTCAATTTAAAAAAAGTTTTTATTTTCTCACATGGCCTTCGAACCAATTTTAAAACAATTTTGCATGCATGGACATCTTCTCAGTCATATTATGAGGGTCTTCACGCCTAAGAACTGCTTTAGATAACTGCATTATTTTGCATGTTTCGAGGAGAAGTGCTTGTGCTTCTCCAATCCAACTGGCCAAAATATTTTTTTTCTTAAGGGGTCCTTTAGAACGATTATAATGTTAGAGACTTCTCCGATCAAGATGGGGTATAAGTCTTATGTATAATTGTCAGCTTTGTAACCAGACTTTTCTTTTATCCTTCACTATAGAAGCTTCCAGACCACTTTCATGACGAGTATAAATCTCACTTCTGTGAATTTCCTAGATAGGTTCATAAGGATTAGAAGTTGATTTCTCTTGACCAAGGTATTATTAGATAGGTTCATAAGGATTAGATTTTGTTTATAAGATTTACCAAGGTATTATTAAAAGCCTCGACCAAGCCATTTGCTCTCATATAACAAAAGGTGGAATATCTTCAATCAATCTGATGGAGAGGATCAAATATCTAACACCTCAATTGGATTTTCTTGGGTTTGGCCACCTCATGGAGATGTAGCAATGCAAATATCCTACTATTAGATCCAATTTTTGACCTAAAATAGCCAAATTCAACATTTTGCACGATATTGGGTTGGAGGCG
>NW_018219535.1:9564-16294 GCF_001263595.1 Phalaenopsis equestris | reverse complement strand
AGAAAGAGACACTCATCTAAAAGAAATGAATTGGATGAAAAAGTCCCTCACATAAGGATCTTTTTTGTTTTCCACATTTGAGAGAGTGAATAAGAAGACTACTATCTTCAATACAAGATAGGAACTGGACCATCATATACTAAAAGACTAGTGGATGGATAAACGAAAACCTTAGATTTTGAGAATATATTTGCTAGAGAAGATCTAAATCAGACTGTTGGATGCCTTCAAGATTAGTGTTGATGATGATCTGATTTGGATAACTTAATTCTTGTTGAAGCCTCGAGAATATTGATTCTATTAAGCTTGAAGCTAGAGTCACCATCAAAATTGAAGTGAGCTAGTGATATAGATTAAAAAGTACAGTTGTACCATTCATCCACCATTACAAGGATAGCGCAAAAGAACAAATCTTAATACACATGATCGGATGATCGGGACTAATCTAAGATCAATAGCATTTTTGGGATATAAAGTTCCCTATTTTTGGGTCTCATCTATAGAACCCAAAAATAGATTCATGTGGGTATGATTGGGATCCTCAGCATGGGATTGTGGCTTGGTGAGCTCACACAAGTAGTTCCCACATGCCACTATTAAGTTGTCTCACTAGGCGACATAAGCTCCAAACAAGCCACTAGTCAGCAAATATAGCCAGAAAACACAATGTATTTCCATAATTGAAGTGAAATGGATCCTTGGAACTTGAATCCCATCCTTTCTTCCATGCATGCTTAATTTGTGTGTCAAAATGCCATTCCTAGGAAAATATTCCTCAAGATAAACTTGCATTTCTCTTTGAATGTGTATGGGAAGTCGGTAATTTTTTGTCAACAACATACCTTAAGCAATTCTATAGTCAATCGATGAATCGATTTCCACCGTCCATTTCCATCTTGGTTAACTATAAACCCCAAGCCGAGTCGTGACATTGAGGTTCTCTATTTTTAACAATCAGTCTCAAGTTGTCTAAATAATCAAATCTAGACATTAAAAATCCATTGTTAGCAGAAACACCTGACATTCAAACTGAACATTTCATCTTATTTAAGCTTGTAAATCTGATCAAATAATCAAACAACTGTAAACATAAACGGCAAGAAATATAAAATGATAGCATAGTCAATCCCACACAAAAGTTCTAATTCTTTTAATATCGAGCAGAAAATCCACATATACATAAATAATGCTTAACAAATATTAAATTTGGTAATGATTAGGTTCTTGAAAAAAATCAATGCAGAAAGAAAATATGAGAAGTTTATTATGCATACTAGAAGAAAGGAAACAAGGGAATCTCTGGCCGACCAATCAATGCAGAAAGAAAAACATGTCCGGCTATTGTTGATGGTTTTTGCTTAGCCGACCAATTTATGTGTTGATTTTGTGGGTTTACCAGATGTGATGAATGTGCAATAGTATATTAGGGTGATTTTCTGTGTGTACGAATTCATGTCCAATAAGGGAAGAACTGTCATGATTTAAAGTAACATCTTTTCTGTAGGTGTTGTTTAGGTCTCTTCTCGCCGGACATAGCTTATTATACCATTGCATGTCATAACTTGTACTAACCATCTTTGTTGCAGATTGAATCTTCTTTTTTTAATATGTATTTTTTTAGAGTCTTTAGAGCGAGTATGTATCAAAAATAAGGTACGGGCACGGGTTCCAAAGCACTTGATATGCATAACCATGCGATAAAAATCAAGAGAAATACACATGTGACTTTCATATTAATTCTAATTTCTAATTTATATAGAAAATAGGATCATGCAAGTGTATGCGGAGCCTGACCGCCTTCTCTACTTTTCTGGGATCGGTTGCCGACCCAGCCACACCCGGCCTTTTTATTTATTCTTATTCATAAGATCTATTTATCTTGCCCGGAATGATGAATTCTTGCTTTCTTTTTATTATGTTTTTGCCTGGGAGCTCTTTGCATGTGCAATTTAGGCTTTTTAAGATTTAAAAGGAAAAAAAAATCTTTTTAAACAAAAAAATTCAAATTAAAGGCTAAGATTAATTAAAATTAAGGATTGAACCTAAATTTAGAATAAGTTTTATTTTCTCACATGGCCTTCGAACCAATTTTAAAACAATTTTGCATGCATGGACATCTTCTCAGTCATATTATGAGGGTCTTCACGCCTAAGAACTGCTTTAGATAACTGCATTATTTTGCATGTTTCGAGGAGAAGTGCTTGTGCTTCTCCAATCCAACTGGCCAAAATATTTTTTTTTCTTAAGGGGTCCTCTAGAACAATTATAAGTCTTATGTATAATTGTCAGCTTTGTAACCAGACGTTTCTTTTATCCTTCACTATAGAAGCTTCCAGACCACTTTCATGACGAGTATAAATGTCACTTCTGTGAATTTTATAGATAGGTTCATAAGGATTAGAAGTTGATTTCTCTTGACCAAGGTATTATTAGATAGGTTCATAAGGATTAGATTTTGTTTATAAGATTTACCAAGGTATTATTAAAAGCCTCGACCAAGCCATTTGCTCTCATATAACAAAAGGTGGAATATCTTCAATCAATCTGATGGAGAGGATCAAATATCCAACACATCAATTAGATTTTCTTGGGTTTGGCCACCTCATGGAGATGTAGCAATGCAAATATCCTTTTATTAGATCCAATTTTCGACCTAAAATAGCCAAATTCAACATTTTGCACGATATTGGGTTGGAGGCGGGCGCCTAAGCGCTACCCTTTCTGGTTAGACACATTTTTTGGCCCTTGGACGCTAGTTTTGGGCACCTAGGGGCCCAAACCAGGAGCCTAGGAGCTGGTCAAACTTAGTAGACCCCAAATTTCACAAAAAAAACACCTATGGAAGGGTCCTATAAAAACCTTGGATCGTGGGAGAATATCAATGATTCAAATATGATTCATTAGTATTAAAATGGACATATAAAATGTGTGACATCAAAAACCAATGCTAACCAAGGGCGACGACTTCTGAGGACAGCTACACCAAGTCAAACACTAATTTTTTCGGTGCACCCGTGTTAGAGATTGGTGCACTCATTGGCATAAATTCTCAATGTTGCACATGTCAGATATCTATTTTAATGTAATGGGATCATATTTCATTAATGAATGGCATCACATAGCGTAAAACATCCAAAAGAAGATCAAATTTTTTTTCATTCTCCAGAGTATTAGCCTTCAAATCTCTATTCAAGTGAAGCCAATAGGATGCAAATAAAAGGATGGGAGTGGCTCAATAAATCTGGGAAAATTTCCAAAAAGGTTATCTTCCTTTTAAGCTTTTTTCAAGCTATTTCGATAGAGAGAACTTTGATACATTTGGCTAAATGGATAATAGAAAGAGACACTCATCTAAAAGAAATGAGTTGGATGTAAAAGTCCCTCACATAAGGATCTTTTTGTCCTCCACATTCGAGAGAGTGAATAATAAGACCACTATCTTCAATACAAGATAGGAACTGGACCATCATATACTAAAAGCCTAGTGGATGGATAAATGAAAACCTTAGATTTTGAGAATATTTTTGGTAGAGAAGATCTAAATTAGCCTGCTGGATGCCTTCAAGATTAGTGTTGATGATGATCTGATTTGGATAACTTAATTCTTTTTGAAGCCTCGAGATTATTGATTCCATTAAGCTTGATGGTAGAGTCACCATCAATATTGAAGTGAGCTGGTGATATAGATTCAAAAGTACAATTGTACTATTCAGCCACCATTACAAGGATAATGCAAAAGAACGAATCTTAATACACATGATCGGATGATCGGGACTAATCTAAGATCAATAGCATTTTTGGGATATAAAGTTCCCTATTTTTGGGTCTCATCTATAGAACCCAAAAATAGATTCATGTGGGTATGATTGGGATCCTCAGCATGGGATTGTGGCTTGGTGAGCTCGCACAAGTAGTTCCCACATGCCACTATTAAGTTGTCTCACTAGGCGACATAAGCTCCAAACAAGCCACTAGTCAGCAAATATAGCCAGAAAACACAATGTATTTCCATAATTGAAGTGAAATGGATCCTTGGAACTTGAATCCCATCCTTTCTTCCATGCATGCTTAATTTGTGTGTCAAAATTCCATTCCTAGGAAAGTATTCCTCAAGATAAACTTGCATTTCTCTTTGAATGTGTATGGGAAGTCGGTAATTTTTTGTCAACAACATGCTTTAAGCAATTCTAAAAAATACATAACATCTTTTACACACAAAGGCAACTCATTAATACCTTGGGTTGGCTTTTTGAATTTTTATTTTTCATTTGTTCCTATTGAACATTGCATGAGGCATTTAAAACACTTTATACAAGTCTGTTTCAACAATTTCTAATCAAGTATTAGCTTAGATATACCCACTTTTCCTTCATAATCCTTGGGACTAATTTTATATATTTGTTAATTGATGCATTTTTTAACCTTAGATGTACATGTCAAACCCGATTCAACTAGTTTATAATTAATTTATTTAATTGTCCATCTAATATAATCACTCCACAATTTTATACTTCTTAGCACTACTAAGCATCTATATTGACATTATATGTCCGCCAAGCTCACCTTAGCTACCAATTAGTTTTTCATAGCCCAATACCATGATATATACACCTTGACATTGTAATTTTATGAAATTTAGCTTCAACTCTCACTCATATCTTCTTACGCATAATACTCCTGAGAAACTTCTCCATTAAGCATCTGATCTTGACTAATGAAGCAATATTTTGATTAATATTTCCATTTTTTTATTATAATAAAATTATCTCAAACAAAAAGTATGTAGTTGTTAATTACCAAGTGAAATAACCAATTTTTGAGAAATCAAAAAAAAATTCGGTGACTTAAATTGTACCTCAATTTTCTCACCTCTCGGATTTCAAACAAAACAAATTTTATAAAATTCTACGCGAGAAATCGATCAATTCCATATAAAGCATTGTCTGTAAAATATAAATGGATTGAAAGATATTTGAAGTTATATATTTAATTAACCTAATTAATCCTTAGTTAACTCTCTCTAATCTTCTGCCACTGTCCAAAACCAACCTATTACACCACTTTTATTTCCTTCGTTCGGTCGAGGGAGTCTTGAGCTTCGAATGTTCCTCCTGATTCTTCTCCTGACTCATTTTTCCCTTCTCTCTCTCTCTCTCTTTCGAATCCGCTCCCTGACCCTTGTGCGACAGAAGTAGGCAAGGGGAGTTGCGACCCTTGCTACAGTGCAAGGGTCGCGATTAGTCGAACCGAGCGGCACCTGAGGAGGCTACAACGAGGGATTTAGGGCTTTGGGGTGAAATCTTAAGGTGTAAATCTCTTTTTCACTATATTTAAAGCTTTCATTTCCTTCCTCTCACCCTTCAATTTTAACTTTGTCTCGTTTTTCATGCATTTGTCCATTCCGGTAGCCGTTGGTGGCGTCAATTGTGTCTGAAATGCCAAAAGTCTTTTGTGAGCTTCGATAAGGGTTCTAGCACGATATCAACATAGGAGAGGTGTGGTTGAAGGTGATAGAAAGTAAATTTGATAGCTTCGAAAAGGCAGATTTGTGTCGAGAAGCCTATTTTGAGGATAGAATGTTACTTTTTGGGTTTAATTACTTTATAAGCTGAAAATGTATAAAATGTTAAGATCTTTACAAATTTCAGGTTGTTTACCTAAGGGGGAAAGTTCTAGGCAAGTGTGTAGAAGATCGTCGTAGGATGGCTCCATAGATTTCAGGTAAGGAATCCTATGCTTTCTTTAGCGGATCTTTCATTTATTATTCAAATATTAAATTGTTAGTGATGAAATTAGAATAACGGTGAATTGATTTCCACCGTCCATTTTTATCTTGGTTAACTCTAAACCCCAAGTCGAGTCGTGACACTGAGGTTCTTTATTTTTAACAATCAGTCTCAAGCTGTCTAAATAATCTAAATCTAGACATTAAAAATCTCATTGTTAGCAGGAACACCTAACATTCAAATTGAACATTTCATCTTATTTAAGCTTGTAAATCTGATCAAATAATCAAACAACTGTAAACATAAAAGGCAAGAAATATAAAATGATAGCATAGTCAATCCCATACTAAAGTTCTAATTCTTTTAATATCGAGCAGAACATCCACATATAAATAAATAATGCTTAACAAATATTAAATTTTCTAGTGATTAAGTTATTAAAAAAATTAATGCAGAAAGAAAATATGAGAGTTTATTATGCTTACTAGAAGAAAGGAAACAAAGAAATAACTGCTGAAAAAGATAAGACATCAATGTTTCCAATAACATGGAACTTATTTCCTTAATATGAAGAGTACAAAAGTGCATTCAAAAATGGTATATTGAAGCATTAACTTATTTGCATAGGCACCACAGTCAATGACCTACATGCAAACCAAAGTCAATCAAATGAATTATGACTACAAAGCTAGCTTCAGTAACTCAACGCAATAGTAGCAAGAGAAGTGGTTTGAACTAACAAATAAAGATAAAGCATTAACAAGGAAAGCACTGTGTCAATGACCATCAATCACATGAGAGATGGTAACTGCGTGAATCTTGGCAATGATGACTCTTGGTGGTTAGCCACCCATTCTTTTAGCCATAAAGATACATACATGTGCAGCATGCAAGCACAAGTGGTCAGCCACCCATTTTAATTTACATACAGATTTAATTTTTGAAAAGTATGAAATCAAACTGACCCCATATTTTTCATAGTTTAAATGATAGTTTAAATGAAG
>NW_018219535.1:7965-9507 GCF_001263595.1 Phalaenopsis equestris | reverse complement strand
TTGAGGATGAGGCTCGATCAAATAAACTAAGGAAAGTATGACGTCCGTCTAGTCTGTGTAACCTTTGTATTTGCCGACAAGTTCTCCTATTTAATATAAAGAATTAAATAGGGTTTATATTAAGATGGGTTCGGACATGCGTCTTATAAGCAAGCCCCTATAGTTAATTACATCTTAAATGACCAAAGTCACCTAAGAAGACTCTCAATAAAAGTCAAGAAATAAATGGTAGGATTTTTTAATGAGATCAGAAAAAGAGGTTTAAAAGGAGATTGGTTCAAATTTGGAACATTTTATTGTAGAATCCAAAGGAGGAAGAACTAGGGGATGTCATGGATCCAGAGGCGAAACTCGGTGACTTCCCAAGCTATCCTAATGTTTTGCTTCAATTTTGAGGAGAAATATTTAAGTGTTTCATCTTGCCAATTTTATTAGTTAGGGCTTACATTTGTGTGAAACAATCTGACAAATAGCCTGGAGGATATGAGGATTTAGGTCGTGACAAACAACAACCTCGGAATCCTAAGACGAGTTAGGTCTTATATTGTATAGCAGGGCTATGCAAAGGCCTATAGATGATGTGAGGATTTACGTTGCATAAGAAAGCAACTCGAAGTCCTATGGCTTTGTTGGTTAAGTATAAGGAAGGAAGATTGGTTTAGCTGGGGAAGACAGGTTTTGTTGTTGAAGATGGCCGTGTTGCCCACCGTGCTAGCTCCAAGCTCGTTGTCGCGATGAGTTTGAGTTTTTAAGTGTGTCAAGTTATGAGATCAAATCAAGTGACCTTATGGTTGAAGTTCTTTAAATTTTATGGGGGCGTTTTAAAGTTTATTATAGCGACACCGGTTAGGATCCTACGGTTCCCTCGTTCCGGCACCATTATTTTCTATTAGATTCACTTAGTCTAAATGAACTTACTAAACTCGACTTAATGAGTTCCATAATTTCATTTAAGTCATGGGAAGCCTCATTAGCAACAGTAGGTTACCTCCTTCGAGGGATTCCCGATCATCCGATAGAGATGTCTTAATTTAGTTGAAGTTGAAGTTTTGTGTGATGTTTGTGATTAAATTTTGAGTTGTTTTGTATTTTGAATGTTGTGGGGGTGAATTTTATCTTGGTTAATTTTAATTTTGGTTTTGGTTTTGATTTTGTGGCTATCCTAATAGTTTTAGTTTTCCATGCAAATTTGTATAAGCACAAAAGTATAACATAAAAGTACAAGAAAGACAACTCTGCAAACTGTAAAAGCGTACGTAGCGAGTCTTCTTGTTCCACCACCTGAAACTTAAAAATGCATGTTAAGGCAGTTTATGGAGAGCAGAAAAAGTAAAGTTCTGGTGGTTTTCCTAACCTTATGTCATATTTTGGTGGGTCCTTTTAATTAAGGTTGATTTTGTCAAGCAAAACATATAAAGTTTAGTAGATCTTCAAGACATCCAACAGATCTAGAGAAAGAAACAGGTCTGTGCTACTCTCTCGCTGTCTGGTGGGAAATCCCGAGTTCTTTTAAACTTATTATGTTGCTTAATAAGTCATCCT
>NW_018219535.1:4555-5728 GCF_001263595.1 Phalaenopsis equestris | reverse complement strand
ACTAAGTTTCATAATTTTTTGAGTTATATTTTGATTTTTAAAAAATCATTTAAGTGTCAAAAGTCATATTTATCTTTAAAAATCAACTTAAGTTATCAAATAAACTCAAAATATTTGGAACTTTTTATAATGAGTTTTGTGGATCAGAAACCACAGTGGAGATGGATCATAAACCACAGTGGAGATTAAAAATCAATTCATTAAATGTTTATATTTTCCAAAATTAATTTTTTTTAGTGATTTAGTGTTTGTAAAATTTAAGTGCATTTGAAATGAGTTGACCCATTGAATTATTTCTAAAAGCTCCTCTAGTCATAATGGACCTTCCAAAATTTTCTTAGAATTTTCTAATCAATATGCTAATTTCCATGATTATTTTAAGGAAATTATGTGCAAGATCTTGAAAAATATGGATCTCTGTATAGGAACTTCCTCTGACTTTGGAAAAATCAGAAGATGTTTCCCTTGACAAAGGCTACAACATGCCAATATTTCAAGCCAAGGTGATGTATCAATATGCATGGAGAATTAAATGATCCCAAACAGTGTTTAATTAATTAATCATATTTTATGCATCAAATGGACATGAAATCTATTTCACATTATTTTCCTCTATTCATTGAGTAAGAGGGTATTTTTATTTTATTTTTTTTGATTTTTCTACACAAAGTTATGGATTTTCTAAGTTAGGGGTATTTAAATAAATAGAAAAGGCCCTATTTTTCTATTTAAACCGTGTGTGCCACCTCAACCTACGATGGCTCCGAAGGCATGAGTGGCACACTCTAGTTGGACGTTGCCGTCCATGTAGCTGCTAACTCAACCCGCTGTTTATGTCCCGAAGCGTCGCCCAGCTCGATCTCCTCCATCCATTTGATATACGCTTGATCAAACGACTCCCCATCATCATCCCCGATAGAATGATCTCGTGACTTGAGATAGAATGATCTCGTGACTGTCCACACTAAAACCCTAAGATCTCAGCCTAGACTCAATCAAATCACCTCGGGTTTGGTCCTATGGGCTCGTCTAATCGAGACCAACACATCCATATGGTAATCATGCAATTAAATTAAGCCTAATTAAATGAAGAATCGAAATAGGATCGGGATGAGGTGAGGTTTTATACCTTTGATTTGAGAAGTGAAGCTTCGATCAGAGGGTCTTGGCACG
>NW_018219535.1:1195-1942 GCF_001263595.1 Phalaenopsis equestris | reverse complement strand
AGAGAATGGGAACCAGTATGCAAGTGCTGACCCCGAGATGGGATTTGAAATTTAGATATCAATTCAAAAAGAGAGAGAGATTCAGAATGTAAGGACTAACCTCAAATGTATTAACTTCAGTGATTTCTTCTTCTTGATATATCATTGTAAAATCTTCCGGTGTTTTTTCCTCTCAATCGAAAAGATTTAAGTTGATGACAAGTGGTGCACCATGATGCTCGAGAACTGGCTCCTCTTTATCGGTGTTGTCGTAAGCAGTATTATTGATGTCTTCTTTAGACTTGACAACGAGTTCATCAGATTCGAGTATAATTTGAGGATCATTTTGGGAATCGAGATCACAGCTAGATCGGTCATAATCAGTTACGTTATCACCAGAAATAGTCGAAACGTAGCCGAAATCACAATCATTATATTCAGAAGGCCCCGGAGGGACTAGAAGATAATCATACAAAGTCAAGGGTTCGAGGATTTTCTTCCTCGAATCCGAGACAACCAATCTAGTAGAGGCTATCCCTATCCTACCCCCCGTGCTATCAATCTTGGCAGTGATGCTTTTCTTTTTATTATTCTTTATCCTTGGCGATGACGGATCTTCTGGTGAAACCTTCATCTCGGGTTCAGTATGTTGTGGACTCTGAATGGAGGCTTGTTTTTGATGCAGACTGTATCTTGTTAAGTATCTTCTTGGACGATCTGCTCCAGACCTCATTCCATTTATCTTTGGTATTTGTAGAAGCTTGTTTC
>NW_018219535.1:0-820 GCF_001263595.1 Phalaenopsis equestris | reverse complement strand
TGTCGCTCTAACAGGGATATTCTTTTACCCGCTGTTCGAAGTGATCCCTCCTGAGGCGGCCGTTGGTTGGATTGACTGCTCTGTTTCTGGGAGTACTGTGATGAAGACTGGCGATGTTCTTCTGCATATATCTTTATCGGCCGCTTTCCTTTATCGATAGTTGCAACTACTCCTAATTACTTTTCGAACACTCTGATCACCTTAGCCTTTTCATGTGGCTCCATGTGCTTGATTTCTTATTGAAGAATGCTGGCTTTACTGAGTAGCTTCTCAAAGGATTTGATGGTGAGTCCTATAAGCATGAAAGCTACTGGCCGATGAATGCTTTTGAGTAGAATCTCAATCGCTTGATGTTCCTAAAGTTGAGGTTTACATTTCATGCTAAGGTTTCTCCACCTCAAAATATAGTCTGCCAAAGTTTTGCTGGGCTTTTGCTTCTCCATCAAGAGCTCTTCAATAGACACATGATGTTTCGCCCTGACAAATCTTTTCACAAATAACTATTCCAACTTAGAAAATGTTTTAACTGACCTGTTGGGCAAGTCAGCGTACTAGTCAAAAGCAATCCCTGGCAAGCTACTGACGAATTGCTGGTAGAGTAGAGCCTCGATATTCCTTGTGTGGCCACAACTGGCTCAAAAATGTTTTATATGTTGTTTGGGATTTCCAATCCCATCAAATATCTTGAAGTTTGGGGTCACAAAACCCTTGGGGAACGGCACGGAATCAAACTCGTCCGGGTAAGGTCTACCCTTCAAAATTCATTCACCGCCCTTGGATTGGGCTAAAGCATCCCACACTTGTTCAACCATTTGCTTGA
>NW_018219534.1:0-2528 GCF_001263595.1 Phalaenopsis equestris | reverse complement strand
ATTTTATGTTATCCGGACTTTCACGTTTCCAATGACGGGGTAAATAAAATGATGCTGAAGAGGTTACCTTACCAAATATACTTTTTCTACAGCGATGAAGAAATCAACTTCACTTATTATTATTATTAAGACAATTTAATGCTGTTAAATCTAAATTTGTCAGGGAGACTTGCGTAAGGAGGAAAACGTTGAAAGATGAGAGAGAGATAGCGAGAGCAATATGTCGTCCCCCAAAAGAGTCCTTATGGGTGGTAGGTAGCCCAGGACTTAAATACTGCTTTTTAACTTTACACCTAGCCGATGTGGGACTATTTGTCCGTGACATTCTCCTTCACCGAATCACTTGATGCCCTCATCACGGATCGGTTTCACCGAAGGTCCCACTGGACCATGGAGAGTCCACACGCCTCACAGACAGTAAACTGCTCTAATACCACTTGTCACCTCCCGAAAAAGCCCTTGTGGGTGGTGGGCAGCCCAGGACTTAAATACTGTTTTTTGGCCCTACACCTAGCCAATATAGGATTATTTGTTCGTGACAAATAACACTAAAATAAACAGTAAATTTGTGTAATTTTTATTCATCATATAAACAATTTATTCATATAAATGGGTCATCATAGTATTACATATTGTACCTCTAAAATACTTAAGTAGGGCTGGATATTTCAATCCTGACATAAATATGACTAGTCCAGTAACTAAAATGATTAAATTCATGTCCTCTCTATCTTGAAAAATAATAACCTTAATCTAGACTTCCACGTTTACAATGACGGGTAAATAAAATGATGCTAGAGGTGACCTTACCATAATTATGTTTGTTTCTTCTTACAGGAACGAATAAACCAACTTCAAGTATAATTTTGACAATTTGGTACTGATGCAATTAAACAGTTTGAAGGCTAATGGGTGTGAGAAAGGAAAAAATAATGAGATACCTCATGTGTGTCAACACCGTTCTTTATATATGGTGTGTTGCGTTTGCATGCTAGTGTGTTGACTGACTTGTGTGAGTCGGTCTGATTGTTTGTTGCATACTTTTAATTTGTCTTGTTTATGTTTAGGTGAGCTAAATGTCACCTCTCAAAAGAGCTCTTAGGGGTGGTGGACAGCTCATGACTTAAATACTGTTTTTCGGTCCTACACCTAGCTGATGTGGGACTTTTTGTTTGTGACATTCTCCTCCACCCAATCACGTGACGCCCTGGTCACGAATCGACTCCACCGAGGGTCTCATTGGACTATTGAGAGTCCACACACCTGACAGACAGTATTCTGCTCTGATACTATCTGTCACCTCCCAAAAGACCTTTTAGGGGTGGTGGGCAGCCCAGGACTTAAATATTATTTTTCGGCCCTACATCTAGCAATTTGAGACTTTTTGTCTGTGACATTAGACTTTTAATAGGGCTTTAAATAAATCAATCCACTTAATGAATGATCTAAACTCGACTCGATTAATACACCATCATATTTATTCATTTTTTTGAATATTTTTATAAATTTAAAGTTTAAATAAACTAAATTTGAACATAGTCTAACTCCTTTATTAATATCAAAAACAAACTTATTAATTATTCAACAAGCAATTAAATATTATATACTTATATAATATATTATTTAAATAAAATTGAATTAGCTTATATATATATATATATATAATAAAGAGTAGCTCGTGGCTCCTTATGCGCTAATTAAATAGAAAATTACATAGTTGGGGAAGGAAAGTGGATCCCCATCTAAAAAAAAAAAAAAAAATACAACATAGCCCTAGGGGTTCCACTCTCCGCAGTACAATGCAACGCAATAAAAAAACAAACCAAAGGTACATGTATTCATCCAAAACGTATACCAAAAGAAAAAGTGTACCAAAAAAATTACATGTACAAAAAGTCCCAAAATAACAGTGAATGTAAAATCTCATAATAATAGTGGTGTCGAGTAGCAGGGTCAAAATGCCGGCTTGTAGATCCGGTGAACACTGCAAAAATAAAAGCCAAAATCTGCAAGCAGTATGAAAATCCACAAAACATCTGCATAAATTGTTCAGTGCTAAGAGGAAACCATCCCTACAACTCCAAGCAAATCCCAGATGTCCGAAAATGACAGGCAGCAGCTCCATACATCCCATGTTATGGTAACCAACTCCAAAAATTAAAAATGAGATCCCAGACATCCAAAAGGAGCAGGCCAAGCAAGATAAAACATGAAAACCAGCCTCACGGTCCAAATTTGAAGTCAAAACAGGGTGAAAAATGTTACCAAAATGAAACTCAGAGTAAATCATGAATGATCGAACAGTTAAACAGTAAAAAGAACAAATAAAAATCAGAGCAGAAAATAACATAGAGAAACATATAATCCCTCTATCTTTTAATATAAAACACACTAAGAAAACCCCCATTTAAAAGATTTTGAAGTTGAGGAAGGAGGCACCACACCTACAATAATTCGTTGGAGACCTTGCTTGGCCAACCAATCAGCAGCAGTGTTACATTCCCGATGGATGAAATTAATTTGCATAA
>NW_018219533.1:0-900 GCF_001263595.1 Phalaenopsis equestris | reverse complement strand
TTGTCTTTTTAAACTCAAAAATTTGATTTCTAGTTGATATTTTCCCTCCAAAAACAAAGTGAAACTCTATCATTTTTCATTCTTATGGCTTCCAATTCCCTTGATAATCCCAAAATGCGAGTTTTTAATCGATGAAAGTTTATTAGTGCGGAAGCGCGACCAATCTTCAATAAGTTACTGATGAAGAAAAGATTGATCAAGGAATGAGGATTCGTAAATCGTGGATTGAAATCCCACAACGGATATTGAAGAAATGATAGTGCGGCGAAGATGGGAAGTGTTGTGCTACATTACCGTCGCCGTGGTTGTTCCAATGGTGAAAGAATTTTATGTGAATTTGCAAGGAATCAACCAAGGAGTTGTTTATGTGTGAGCAAGTTGGATTACTTTCACTCCTGCACGGATCAACAAATTATATATAATAGAGAATGTTCTTGTCTGCCACTATTCCAATTTTATCCCAATGAGAAACCAGATGAATGAGATTTACCAATATTTAACGGACAAAACTGACGACTGGGAAACCGGAGAAAACGGGTATGTTAGTTTTTCCGCGACACTCTTGAATCACGTTTCAAAACATTAGCACTTTTTCATTTTTGCAAAATTGTTATCTGTTACCGACATTGAAGATTGGTAAAGTTTCTAAAGAAAGTTCATTAAAAGAAAGTGCCATATTGAATTACTGCATCCAAAGGGGACTGCTGATCGACATTAGATCTATAATTGTGAAGTTAGTTTTGGGCCTGATCGTTCATGGATCAACTTATGGGCTTGGACACCCCTCCACAATTTTCTCACTTTGCAGTCAATTGCAAGCGTCCTATGAAAACTGGGAAAAGGTACTACTACCTTGGAAGCTTTGGATCCAACTGAGAGATTCCGAATTTTTCAGAAGAT
>NW_018219532.1:0-206 GCF_001263595.1 Phalaenopsis equestris | reverse complement strand
TGTATTCCCAATAGTTGTATAATCAATATCTATGACTAAGGGGATTGTATTCCTCCTCATATTGATCATCATGACTTTGAGCGTCCGTTTTGTACAGTTTCTTTCGTGTCAGAGAGCAGTATCCTATTCGGCACAGATATGGATATCATCGGTCTAGGACAATTTTGAGGATTGTTGAGATTTCTTTACCGAGAGGATCCGTTTTG
>NW_018219531.1:0-2356 GCF_001263595.1 Phalaenopsis equestris | reverse complement strand
AAGTTCCACATGTTGGTCCTAATCTCTAGCACTTATTAGGTAGGGTCAATATGGGGAGCTCAAGGAACATCCCAGAGGACTGCTTGGCCTTAGTGTTGACCTTAGGTGTTGGTCTGGAGCTAATTCACTCACTTACACTCACTTGCACACCATATCCCACTCACAACCCAAAACCCAAACTTGTTGACTTTGATCCCTTGATCTTTTTGGAAATTCATGTAGATGGTCTCCTAGACCCACTAGCCTTAGGCTAAGGTCTAGTTCAGACCAATACACGAAGGACCCAAAGTAGAGGATTTCATTGGTCCATGGCTCAAATAGAGTTGTTTGCACCTCACCTTCACTAAAATACCAAACTTGGCCTTTTGTCCCTAAATCTACCAAATTTACCAAAATACCCCCAAACCCAAAATTTGACAAAAATTCCCAAAATTTTCCAAATCACCCAAATTTGTTCAAAAATCATCTCAAACCATTTGAAACTACCCAAATTGCCTAAAACCTCCCAAATTTACCAAAATTACCCAAATACCCCCAAATTGGCCAAAACTACAAAAAATACCCTTGATGGTCCAAACTTTTCCAAAACCCTCAAAATCATTTCAAAAATCTCCAAAATCAATTTGGAAGCTTCAATTAAAGTCAATTTGACCATTTTGATCAAAATCCCCAAATTGCCCCAAAACACCCAATTTCTCCAAATTCACCCCAAATGTCCCTTAATTTCATCCCAATCCTATCCAATTTCAATTCTAAACTCAATTTCATCATGCTTATGATCATTTCAAGAAAAATCCAAGCTTAATTGACCCATGCTTTGAGCCCAGTTTTGATCAAAACCAAAACCCCCAATTTTGACCATATGACCCAATCTCACCAAATTGAACCCCATAGCCCATTCAATTGCCTCAATTTCGATCCCAAACTCTTCCAAACATTCGTACTAATCAAATTGAGCCCTAAATTGGCCTTCTCAAGTCTCAATTCCACCCAATTTCAACACAAATTCAAAATCCCCAAATTTTCCCCAATTTAGCCAAGTGCCCAAATCTCACCAAATTGAATGTCCTAACCCAAAAATTGGCACAATTAACATTGAAACTCT
The DNA here is from genome assembly GCF_001263595.1 of Phalaenopsis equestris. NCBI lineage: Eukaryota > Viridiplantae > Streptophyta > Magnoliopsida > Asparagales > Orchidaceae > Phalaenopsis > Phalaenopsis equestris. The sequence goes on along the minus strand of NW_018219531.1, from coordinate 1,251 downwards.
TCATGACATTCCCCAAGACCATTTTAAACTCTTAATTTGGACTTAGCCCAACTCTAGCCCAACCTAAGCCCAAGTCTAACCCCCTTCCCCAAATTGGCTAAATGCCCAAATTCCTTCAAGAAATCAATTCAAAACCAAACCAATCCTTCTCTAACCTCTTATGACAATCACCCAAATGAAATTGCTCAATCAATTGAGTCCAATATCATGGATATCCCAACCAAATCCCAACTTCAAGCCAATTTAACCCAAATTGAACCCCTTCACCAAATATGACTTAGTCATGCCAAAGTTACCAAATTAATTTCACCACAACCACCATTTGGACTTTATTGACCAACCTAAACTAGCTAGTAGAGCTATGGACCAATGGTCCCTTGATTTAAGGGATCTTAACAATATTTAGCCTTGTTTTTAAAATACTTTGTCACATCACTTGCCATTGGAAGTAAATCATAATTAATCCTTCCCTGACCTCCCTGAGCCAAGAGGTAACTGAACCCTGGCCAGCCACCACCTCACCTGCTTAAAATAGTCACCTCAAAGGAGCCCAAGGGGCCAAAACCCAAAATTTGAACTCCTTTACTTGGCTCACTCCAATTGGATGCTTGTGCTTTTCTTCACTCCACCTCAGCAAGCCTTAGCACCCGCTGTCAAGCCCTGAGCTCCTCCAGACAGCCATGGCTATAAGTTCACCCCTCCATGGCCAAAGGGGAGGTTAGCAAAATCCTTGGGGAAATTCTATCCATTTTCTTCCAAAGACTCTCCATGAACTTCTCAGCTCAATCCCACCACTTTCCCCAACTGGTTCCCACTGTGAGGGCTCAATTTTTAGTTAAGAAATTTAGCTCAAACCAGGACATATTTCCACACACCTCCACAATCAACCAAACTTAAATTAACTGTGCCCACACCATCACCATAGTGAGAGGAGTTGATCCCCCATAGAAGCCCCATCACATAGAGCCTCTAACATAGCTCTAGACCAACATCAGAAATCGAGTTTTATCGAAGTCATATCTAAACAATTCATCAGGGCCTAGGACTTCATCCGGAGGTTTGTTGGACCCAGTCAAAACTACCACAACCATCTGATTGAGGCCTCCCCTCTCAGATAAAGTTATAGAAACTCAACCCTAAACCGAGCTTATTTTGATTATCCATGTGTAATGGCTTGATTTCATGCTTAATTAACAATATATATATGTTCTTTTTTAGTAGATGAAGGTTTAAGAACAAAACCCATGCAAT
>NW_018219530.1:211573-213404 GCF_001263595.1 Phalaenopsis equestris | reverse complement strand
GTATCCACACCATACTATACTAGATTGGTTAATAACTCAAGGCACCATTCAGTACCAGATTGGCTAATAATTCAAATATTTTATAATGAATTAGCTGGATCTCTTAGATCTATTATTGATGTTGCTGCTGGTGGTTCATTGATGTCAAAACCATTTCATGACACTTATGCTTTAATTGAAGAAATAGCTACCAATAATTTTTAATGGCCTTCTGATAGGGTAAATCTTAAGAAAGTGGCCAGTATTCATAAAACTTATGCATTTACCATGTTAGCAAATTAAGTTGCTGCAATTTCAAGGAAGTTAGACCAATTTGGAATGAATTTTTCTCAACCAATTTCCATGATTGAAGAGAATTCATTAGACTAAATGGTAGATTATAAAGCATCATTAGAAACTTTGAATGTCATAAATAATAAGCAGAATAACCCATATTCAAATTATTATATCTCAGGTTGGAAGAACCATTCCAACTTTAACTGGAATAACAATTCGGGTGGTAGTAATCAGCAATGAGGGAACAACCAAGGAATAACCATTGAGAAACTGGAGCAACGAAGTCAATAATAATTATAGATCTACTTATCCTCCAGGTTTCAACACTAATACACAGTTTAAGGAGAAGAAGTTATTTATAGAAGAAGTGGTGTTACAAATGGGAAATCAATTACAAAGTCAAGGAGCTACAACTAGAAAAAATGAGAATCAACTTGGGCAAATAACAAATTCATTAAGTAATAGATCCTAAGGAACACTTCCTAGTAATACTGATTCAAATCTAAAAGACCGAAATAAAGAACAAGTAAAAGCTATTCAACTTAGAAGTGGAAGAGTGTTGGAAGGTCAGGTTCAAAAAGAAATTGATGTAGAGAGAAAAGAAATTGAAGAATCAAAAGAGGACCTATTTCTGAGACACCTATTCTTCATTAAAAATTAATTTGGAAAAATCACCACCTCCATTTCCTTAAAGAATTTGTCAGTAGAAGTTGGATAAATAATTTTCAAAATTTCTGGAAATTTTAAAGAAGCTTACAATTAATATTCCATTTGCTGAAGCCTTAGAACAAATGCCGAGCTATGTAAAGTCTATGAAGGATATTTTCAACAAAAAAGGAAGTTTGAAGATAATGAGACTGTTATACTTAGTGAGGAGTGTAGTGCGATAATTCAGAAGAAGCTTCCTGAAAAGCTTAAAGATCCTGGTAGCTTTACAATTCCATGTGCAATAGGAGACATATTTTATGGGAAAGCTTTATGTGAATTAAGTGCAAGCATTAACCTTGCACCATTATCAATATTTAAAAGATTGGGATTAGAAAAAATAACCCCTACTACTGTAACTCTGTAGTTAGCAGATCGTTCAATAACATACCCTAAAAGAGTTATAGAAGATGTCCTGATGAAAGTGGATCAATTTATCTTTCCTGTGGATTTCATTATGCTAGATATGGAGGAAGATAAAGAGATGTCTACCTTTTTGGGGAGACCTCTCCTAGCCACAGGAAGAGCAATGATAGATGTGCAGAAAGGGAAACTGACAATGCTCAATGATAGATGTGCAGAAAGGGAAATTAACAATGTGTGTCAATGATCAAACTGTTACTTTCAATATTTCAGGATCAATGAAATATCCTACAAAAGGTAAAGATAATGAATGTTATAGGATGAATATTATAAGATATCTAAGTGAATGCTATTTTAGAACTACTTATGAAGAAAAATTTGAACAAAAAGATTTGGTTCTTCAGCAAGAAGAGGAATTAAATCAATGTGAAGATCTTTTTTAAGGAAAATTCAAACTATGTTCGAGAAAGTTTTGAAGTTTTGGACA
>NW_018219530.1:208942-210391 GCF_001263595.1 Phalaenopsis equestris | reverse complement strand
TAATGATGGAAGAAGAAGAAAGGTTGATGAAAATTCTGAAAAATTTTAAGAAAGCCTTTGGATGGACAATTGATGATATTAAAGGAATCAGTCCTTCAATTTGTATGCATAGAATTCATATGAAAGAGAACTGCAAACCTAGAGCTAATCCACAAAGGAGATTGAATCATGTTATGAAAGAAGTTGTAAAGAAAGAAATTTTAAAATAATTATATGCTAGAATTATCTATGTTAGATGTTGGAATAATCTACCCTATTTCAAATAGTGCATGGGTTAGTCCAATTCACTGTGTTTCTAAGAAAAGAGGAGTAACTGTAACTGTAAATGAGCATAATGAGTAAATACCTACTAGAAAAGTTATAGGGTGGTGAATCTGCATTGATTATAGAAAATTAAATCTTGCCACTAGGAAAGATCATTTCCATTACCTTTTCTAGATCAAATGCTAGATAAACTAGCTGGGCATAAATACTTTTATTTTCTAGATGGATATACTGGTTATCACCAAATTCAAATACCTCCTAAGAATCAAGAGAAAACAATATTTACCAGTCTTTATGGCACTTTTGCTTTTAGAAGAATGCCCTTTGGTTTAGTAATGCCCCTGCTACATTTCAAAGATGTATGATGGCAATTTTTTATGATTTAATTGAAAAAGGGATTGAAGTATTCATGGATGACTTTTTATTTTTTGGAACTTCATTTGACTCATGTTTAGAACATTTATCCAAAGTTTTTAAGCACTGTGAAAAAACAAATTTAGTCCTTAACTTGGAAAAATGCCAATTTATGGTAGTAGGAGGAATTGTATTAGGACCTCAAATATAAAAAAATGATATGAAAGTAGATCCTGCTAAAATTTAAGTGATTGTTAATTTACCTTATCCAACAAATGTAAGGGAAATTAGGAGTTTTTTAGGACATGCTGGATTCTATAGACGATATATTAAAGGCTTTTCAAAGATTGCAAAGCCTTTATGCCATTTACTGGAGAAAGATGCAATATTTAATTTTGATGAGGAGTGCCTAAAAGCATTTAAGTTATTAAAAGAAAAGCTAATCACTACACAAATTATAGTTTTACCAAATTGGGAAAAACCTTTTAAATTAATGTGTGATGCTAGTGATTATGCTATTGGAGCTATTTTAGGACAAATATATAATAAAATTTTCAAAGTTATTTACTATGCTAGTAAAAATCTTAATGAAACTCAAAGTATTTATATAACAACTAAAAAAGAGTTATTAGCAATAGTATATGCTTTTGATAAATTTAGATCATATTTAATTAGAACTCATTGTGTAGTGCATACAAATCATTCTGCTATGAAGTATTTAATGAAAAAGAAGGATGCTAAAACTAGAGTTATAAGATGGATTCTTCTTTCGCAAGAATTTGATTTAGTAATTGTAAATCGAAAGGGGATTGAAAATCAAATTGCTGATCA
>NW_018219530.1:203962-207050 GCF_001263595.1 Phalaenopsis equestris | reverse complement strand
AGAGATAGATTTTAAGATGATGTCTTCATGAGAGATGGATTTAAAGAAGAAGGAGCCGACAATGACGAAGAAATTCATTAGTCAAAGTGCACGAGAGATGTATAATAGTTTCTTAGCCATTAGTATTGAAGGGATATCCAAGAAGATCAACAAAATTGAAAATACCATGTCTGTATTGGAGATTCATGCACATCTTGAGCATATTGGATGGCAATTGAAAATGTAATTTAGCCACACTAGTTATATAAAGGAAGCGGATAAGGAGATGTTTCTTAAGCAAAAGTGGATTGAAGAAGATTGCATAAGAGCACGTCACCAATGTCCATTTTATCAACTTTATATTCCAGTTGCCCTAGGAGAGACTAATGAAAGACCTGAATTTGTTCCTTCTAATGAAGAATGGAATTAAGTTCTATGCTTGAAGTTATGTTTTTTTTGTGGTTAAAGTCATTATCTTTAAGTGTTTTAGTGTTTAAGACTTGCTTTTAGTGTTTGTGTTACTTAGGTGTTTAATTGATGAAAGATTATTAAGTATTTGTATGTAGGAAAATTTTCTCATCCAAGACTATTTGGAAGGAGAACTAAGTGTTTAAATGTATTTGTACTTATTTGTGAATTAAAATAAGTTTGTTTGTGTGAAATTTTGTGTTGTTTTAGGCTCGAATTAAAACAGTTATTAAGGAGAATTTTGAGCTAAAGAAGAGTTACAGGAAGTTAAAAATAGTCATTTAAGTTCTATGAGACCATTTCAAGGTGGTTTACTTAATGGTTTACTTAGGCAAATAGTGCATTTCACTTTAATTTGAAATTTTAAAAATCATGCACTGGGGCCTTAGCGCCACATCTCGCGCTTAAGCGGGAGCAAACCCGAGAGGCAGGCGACTAAGCGCCACTTACCCGGGCTTAAGCACCGGTTCACGAAAATCGATTCACGAACAGTTAAAAGTGAATTTTTGAGCCGGAAATTGTCAATTTTAACGTCACCATCACCTTCTTCCTCTGGAGTTTGTGATTTTTGAGGCCTACGACACATCTAAAGTGAAGATTTCTTGGTGGAATCAAGTGAAATTTGCTAGATCCAAGTTCTTTGAGGTAAGAGCTTTACTTTTATGTAAAAATTTTGGATTTTCAACATGTATTTTGAGCACATTTGGAGAAATTCTAAAATTCACTATTCATGGTGAAAATGAGGAAAAATCTATGGAAATTGCATGGGAAGTTTAGTTTGTTCTTTTAGAAGTTTAGTTTAGTGATTTACACTTGATTTTTGAAGTTATTGTTGGAATTTATCAAATTTGTAGAATGTCACCAAGAATGAAGAGGAGTAAAGGAAAGAGCCCCTTTGATTCGAGTAAATTTGTTAGTTTGAAGGCTCAAGATCGGTACAGTGATGCATAGTGTTGTTAGGGAGTTCTATACAAACCTCCCTGAGGCTAAAGACAATAGAAAGTAATCACGAAAAGTGATTCAGGAGCGGTGTTTTAGGAATCTAGGTGGAGATGTAGAGGATTTCATTGTTCACCGATAGTGGGAATGATTCTACTGTTTCTCTACTGTGGCAGTTATTTATGTTGTTAGGGAGTTCTATACAAACCTCCCTGAGCCTAAAGACAATAGATTCATGGTTCAAGGAAAGTTGGTACCTTTTTCACCGGAGGTAATCAACTTGTTTTATCATCTTCCACCTGATACATTATGTTTTTATGCAAATTATAGTCCTACTGAAGCAGAATTAGATGAGATTATTTCTTACTTTACTGTTGGGAGAGGACTTTGGAAGATAACTAATGAAAGGAGAGTTAACTTCCCAACTTCAAAGTTATGTGCACCTTCAAAGGCTTGACACTATTTCATTTCTGCTCGTCTGCTTCCAACTAATCATCTCAGTGAAGTGATCAGAGAAAGAGTGATGTTGAACTATTGTATTCAAGATGGAAAGCTCATCGACATTGGAGCTTTGATCTGTTAGACTATCATCAGTTTTGCTACAGCTGTTACAACTACAGGTTTGAGACTTGCTTCCTTGATATTTTCTTTATGTGAGTAGGCTGAAGTTAAATATGATAGCTAGGAGGAAGTGTTATTACCTCTAAAGCCTATCACTAAGGTGAATGTGAAGACTTATTATGAGCATTCAATTTTTGGCTAGAGAGGAGGATTTTCCCGAAGCTATGGAATGGAGCCGTCTGCTGCTTTTACATCTAGACCATCTACCTCACGTGCTTCTACATCTCGAGGTGAGTCTGCTGATACTCGAGATGAGTTATTACAGAAGATGATATCAATTTTACCACTCGCTGACAAATTTCAGAATTTAGAGCATTTTGCAGAGCATACTGATATGTATAGTTGGAGAAATAGTGATTATGAAGAGAAATTCCACTTATCTCTTGAGAAACTAATTAGGGGTGATACGGGAGTGTAATTTCTTCCATATCCTTGATATCCTGATTATGAGCCTATAGAAAAGTGGTATAGTGGTGATTCTGAGGATGATGTGGTTTGTACTTTTATGTTCAAGTGAGAATTGTGATGTGATGTGTTTTCATGTTTTGGACTTGAGACATGTATGTATGTTTACTTATTTAGATATTATCAAGTGTGAGACTTTTATTTTTTATTGTCTTGTAATGTTTGTGTTAGTTAGTAGTTTGTTTCAAAGTTCTAGGGTAGTAACTGTTGTGAGTTTTGTGATTTAATTAGTTTATAACTTAACTTAATTCTATGTCTTTTGTAAAGTTGAAAATCTTGCTAACTTAGGCCTTAAATTTGAAACTTAGGAAACTGCTACCCTGTATTTTTCTTTTATCATGTTAGTGTGTTTGTTTTTATACTGAGATCGTGAAATCAAGTTAGTGTGTTAGTTTACTTTTTTTTTATACCCACTGCTTAGAAGTCCGTTGAATCTCTACATGTTAAATTGAAATGAAAATATAGAAAATTTTATCAAAAATTAATTTTACTACTACTTTTAGTTTTATACTTGTATCATTAGGGTTTAAAAATTCCTGTTAGTATGTTATTTTAAATTTTCATTTATGCTTATATATCTGAAGCTAAACTGTTTAATCTGTTAAAAATTTAAGTT
>NW_018219530.1:201726-203460 GCF_001263595.1 Phalaenopsis equestris | reverse complement strand
AAAAAGAAAAGAAAAAGAAAAAGAGAAAAAAATTAGGAAGGAGAATCTTGAGGATTAGTGCCTAATCAAAAATTGGTTCTACATTTGATATTTTAACAGTATAAGACTTGAGAAACTCTTAAGCTTGTAGATATAATATAGTCAGTAAAATTATTTTTAATGAAAATTTTTAAGTGGAGATAATAAAAGAACAAAATTCTAAATTTGGAAAATCTACAATTTATTTTTGAATTAGATAGAAACTCATATCTTCATCTTTCTTAACATTAAGAATTTCTAAACTTCAAGTTGGTCTCATTTACTAAATATTTTTTCTAAAGTAGACTGCTATATTTCTAAATCAAAATTTTAATAACTCCTAAAGAAACTCATATACATATCACACATATTTAGTTTTTTAAGATTGAAGTGTCACTTGAGGACAATTAACATTTTAAGTTTGGGGGATTTTGATACACCTAAAATATATAGTATTTTTAGACAAATTTTTATATCTATTTTTGAGACATTGCGCTTTAATGGAAGGTATTTTTGTGTTTTTCTGCAGATACAGGTAAAAAGGGTGAAAAATGCTTAAAGGAGTGAAAAAAGATCAAATTTGGAGCAAAAAGGTGAAAAATGTGCAAAACAGTTTTGGCGCCTAATCTCCAGATTTGACTCTTAAGTGCCGATTAAATAGAGAAGGCCATGCCTAAGTGCTAGAGGCCCCGCGCTTAAGCACCAGTGCAAGTTATTGGACGAGTAAATTTGATTTCTGTGAATTTTGGAGAGGTTTTTGAGGCGCTCATTAGCTTAATAAGTGGTTGTAACCACCATGAACAAAAACTATCATGAAAAGAACAAAATTCTAAATTTGGAAAATCTACAATTTATTTTTGAATTAGATAGAAACTCATATCTTCATCTTTCTTAACATTAAGAATTTCTAAACTTCAAGTTGGTCTCATTTACTAAATATTTTTTCTAAAGTAGACTGCTATATTTCTAAATCAAAATTTTAATAACTCCTAAAGAAACTCATATACATATCACACATATTTAGTTTTTTAAGATTGAAGTGTCACTTGAGGACAATTAACATTTTAAGTTTGGGGGATTTTGATACACCTAAAATATATAGTATTTTTAGACAAATTTTTATATCTATTTTTGAGACATTGCGCTTTAATGGAAGGTATTTTTGTGTTTTTCTGCAGATACAGGTAAAAAGGGTGAAAAATGCTTAAAGGAGTGAAAAAAGATCAAATTTGGAGCAAAAAGGTGAAAAATGTGCAAAACAGTTTTGGCGCCTAATCTCCAGATTTGACTCTTAAGTGCCGATTAAATAGAGAAGGCCATGCCTAAGTGCTAGAGGCCCCGCGCTTAAGCACCAGTGCAAGTTATTGGACGAGTAAATTTGATTTCTGTGAATTTTGGAGAGGTTTTTGAGGCGCTCATTAGCTTAATAAGTGGTTGTAACCACCATGAACAAAAACTATCATGAAAGGATGCATCTCATGAGGAAATACGTCGAATCTAGACATATTTTGAAGAGAAACTAATGCATCTTTTGGAAAATTATTAAAGAAAGAAGAGAGGACTTAGAAAAAAGTCCTGAAAATATTGGAAAGTTTTGAAAGTCCTCATTTGGGGAGTTAGTTTGGAGAGATTTTCAGGCACCACTTTTACTTTTATTTTATCCTTTTTGTTATTTTATTTTGAGTGATTGTAAAGAGAAGAGAATCAAAGGAACTT
>NW_018219530.1:175936-201389 GCF_001263595.1 Phalaenopsis equestris | reverse complement strand
GTAAAAATTGGGCTGGTATTGTCTCAGTCAACAATTGAAAAGAATCACATGAGGTTGTATGAATGAGAATGTAGTTCATATGATTGAATGCAAATAAATAGGGAAATATTCATTGAAGGGTGTAGAGTTAGATGACATTAAAGTTGCAGGTCAAATTTCATTGAAGGGTGTAGAGTTAGATGACTTTAAAGTTGCAGGTCAACTTGGTTTATTGTTTTAGGTTCTAATACGAGATAGTAGCTCACAGATGGAGGGAATCGAGGGAACTCTAAAGTGAGAGCTGGTATCTTCCCTGCCTAGTCGGTCTTTAAAACTATTTAAACTTTAAATTAGCCAACAATGTTCTTTATAGCATCTCTAGTAAGGGTAAAGAATATTATTGATCCTATTTAACATAACACAATTTGCATACTTCCATAACAAAATTCCTATAATTATTACTGATTCATAACAAGCAGAAAGATATTTTCATATTTAGTACTTTTTTTTCTACAAAAACTCTACTTATTTTTTTAAATTGTTATTTTTCTATCAAAATATTGAAAATATAAAAAATATTTAAATTTTCATTACTACAAAAATCATCTTTAGTTTAGATAATTTTCTTTTAAATAAAAATAGAAAGTTTATTGTTCAATAGTGCATATTGCGTATTCTCCTAGTGGGTTCGATATTCAGGTCTTAATAAAAAAGTCCAATATTACTTGATAATGATACATATACTTGCGTAGTATCCCAATATATATAAATTAAAAGTTAAATTCTTGTTTTTCTTCAGGATCAATTTTTTTGTTTTGTTCCGCCTTCAACTTTGGTGAGGAAATGTGGATAACTTCATCCTCCGATTTCTCATAAAAGCCCATCTTCATTCGTAGGACGGACTAGCTACAAAGCCTTTTCCATCCTACAAACCCTCTTACGATTTTATAGATTGGGCTAGCTACAATGCTTTTCCCATTCCTTAATATCTAACTATTCCAACCCCTCTAAGGAAGGTTACAAGCGCGAAAGCCAAAGGAAATAGGATTCCAACCTACTTAGGTTAAGGTTAAGGCTTATCTTAGGAAACCACTCAGGAATGTGATTCCTAATCAAGGGTTTCCTCTAGGAAACTGGCCAATCAATAGGCATATGCCCAAGCCAACTAGTATCCACCGACCAAATTACCTAGCGTAGGTGACCAAAAACCTACGACTACACCATAAAGTTGGTCAATCCAAAGGCATAACAATTACATCGTCCAGTGATGGAAAATCAATTACGTCTGATGATTCCTGGTTATTCATCAAATCTATCTCGTTTAGGCGACCAAACCTACAACACCTAGTAAAAACTACTCCTAGGGCTAGCTAAGGAAGAAAACGTAAGGTTTTGAGAAATCTTACCACTGTGAAGGTTGAGGACTCAATCTTTTTGCTTGTCCTTACTTTGATGTTGCACCAGCAATGCTCTGATGAGGTTCCAAGCTTCACTCCTTCCTCACAAGATGAAGAAGAATGCCCTTAGAAAGTAGATCCAGTCAAGTTATACCAAAGTTTAAACTTTGATGAAGTTTCCAGCCAAGCTCTTGGAAATCCCCCCTGGCCTCTCTCGTTGAGAAAGATGAAGAGTCTCAATCTCTTGCTCCAATCTCTCAAGTCTCGAAGAGGAAGAGGAAGCTCCTTGAGGAAGAAGATGGTGTTCTCCCTCTAGCACTCTCAAGCTCTCTAAATGCTCTCCCAACTCTCGTAAGAAGTTTTTCAATGGACTGAAGAAGGAAAAAAAAAGCTAGAAAAATAGGAAGGAAGAAGAAGAAGAAGAAGAATACATATTTCTTATTTACTTGAGCTCCTCCTCTAGAAATCTCGCTTCCCATTCTCTGGGGCTCTCTCCCTCAATTTGAGAATAGTGGACTATCCTAAAAGAGCTGACCCCCTCCTTTCTTGTTTTTTTTGCCCCACCAGCAAAGTTTCCTACATGGTCTCTTCACCTGTCCAACCTCTCTGCTCGACACAGCCTGTGAAGGCTTCTCCTTCCGTGAAAATGACATAATTTGATGTGATCTTCCCTTAATTTACCATGACCCATTCTATATGCTGCATGGGAACCATGCAAAGTTTCTTTGAAGTGGTCCCCTCCATCTGACGTGAAATGGGCTGAAATAGTGTGAAATGGCATTATTTAATAGAGGCAGGATGTCTAAGCATGTATGCACTAGCTATCAGACATATATGTGCACGCTGCTTAGGTTTGCATATTTAGTTGAGAGCCTAAGCACCGGTTGAAGGGTGCATAAGCACCTCCCTCTCTTTTGGGATCATCCCAAGTGAAGTTTTAGTGCCTATGTGCCAATTGAGTTTCATATGCACCTCCTTCTTAGCTTGGCTCAAAGAAGATGTGCCCAAAATGGGCTTTTGTGTCTATGCACCAAAATGCACCACTTCCTGCTAAACCACGCCCTCTAAGGGCTCTTGGTGCCAGATGCCACCCTTAAAAAATGTCCTTTGATTACTTTCTTTTCTGAGGCTCACATGATGGATTCCCAAGGGTCCCCGAACCATCATAAGATACCGAGGGATGACAATAGACCTCTCCATATTTGGGAGGACCTTACAAATGTGCCATATTGAGAATCCCCCCTCCCCGAGGCCTGGTACGACTCGACAGTCTAAAAATTACTTTTTCATCCAGGAGTTTTATGATAAATTTATCCGACCTAAACACTATGGAAAATAATGTATCACTCAAATATGACTCCATAGATCAAAATGAACATTCTAGAGGCGTTAGTTTGTGATTTTTGGTGCAAAAAAATGTCCTGAACATCCGTGTGGTTAGATCGATCTAAGAGTTTGAATTTTCCAAAAACATGAATAAGAGAGTTTGATGACTCCCCTTAGACATAAAATGCTTTAAATAGGTGGGATATGGCCTTTAAGACGCCATAATGGACATCAAGCATGTTCTATCTCACAATTTACATTGCTCCATGGTGAATTTTCCTTGGTAGGGCTGAATCGGTACCGTTAATGATTTTGTGCTTGAAGCACATAACAAGAGGTCCTATCAGATGTTTTAGACTATGGGATGTTGAAGATAGACTCATATCATTTGCACGGACATTTTTACCATATAACATCAAAAATTGACGCCAACAAGAGCTTGGTGCTTCTTTAGTATGCGAGTGTTGTTATGCCGGAGTTTAGCATAAGGGCAATTTTGTATTTTATTATCCTGAGGGCAATTTTGTCTTTTATTATTATTTCCTTTTTGATAAACAAGGTTAATAGTTTAGGATTGGGGTAGTGCATAAGATTTTTTTTGGAGTCTTATGTTTAGGGTTCGAGAGAGATTTCTTATCTATCAAATTTTAGGATTTGGGAGATATAGCATACCTCTTGAATTATAAGTGTTTATCCTTTAATAATTTTCTTATTGTGTTATTGAGGAAAATAAATTATTTGTCCATAAATTCTATGTGAAACTTTAAATCACTTTACATCAAATTATAAAACTCATTTTAATTAAATTTAAATCTGGATATCTTAACCCAATTTTTTCTTTTATCGAAGAAGGCTAATTTGAAGTTCAAACTTCTTTTTTTTATAATTATTTTTAATGCATCATAAAGAAAATTTTATCATCCAACATAAATCTTCATGTGTTTTTAAATAAGAAACATTCTATGTTTGATTTCAAAATCATATAGAGCCCAAATTAGTGTGGAGTTTTTTTTTGTTTTATGAATACCACATATCTCGAAAGATTTCTAACTAAATGATCGAATGCGTCATTTAGAGAATAATGTACTATCTCAAAAAATAGAGACATTAACAAAGAAATGATTTAGCCATAGGAGAAATCTTTGTGGTATACGGAGCCAGGAAGTTCATCCCTTACCTTATGGGTGTCAGATAAGGTTTATTTTAATTATGAGTTTTTATTCCCTACAAGGGCAAGCCCTCATAGTTGATTACTTCTTTAGAAATGTAAGCCCTAATGAAAAGCTCTCAATTAATATGATAAGTTGAGTCACCAAAGATTGGGTATTCATACTTAGAGTTAGGAAGGGTCCAAATTGAAATTATTAAGTTCAAAAGGATGAGACTTACATTTTGATGATGACATGTCATGGGAAAGGCCCAAAATATAAGGAAGATTTGAAGAGATATGATGAATTTGACTGATTGGATGAAGTCAAAAAATAGATTAAGGATACTAGAATTGGCTGACAGGAGTGATTGGAAACTTTAAGCTAAGGATAGACTCAAGTAAAAAAAGAATTTTAGATGGAAAATAAAACCTTAAACTCAATAGGGAATTCTATGGGCGAACTAACCTAAACTCTGGGAATAACGCCCGCAGTCAAGATGCTCATGAATTTTCATCATTCCAGGAACATTAGTATCTAGAAACTATGACCATCCTCATAATCAAGAATCCTCCTTAAATGTCAGAGCATGGATGATCCACAATTTCGTGGTAGTTTGAAATACCTTCATCAATAACCATAGGTTACTTCACTCTAAGGCATAGTCTTAGGGGGTAGGTTTGTTGTTTTGAATGTCTTAACCTTAACTCTAACTAGACATCTATACTAACCCATGTATCTATACTCATACTAACCTGAGATCAGTGTACACCCCTCAATTCTATGTCTAAGTTAGCTAACCTGAAGTTAATGTCGGATCTATTAAGGTTCAACCCTTGTTCTTTTTCATAATGTGTTTTCAATCCTTATTGTATGTTCAATGTTTTTATTAATGTGTTATTTGGCTCCAGAGTTTGTTAGTCATGTTGAAAAATCAAGGTTCTCTATGTTTTGAGTTTTGCTTAAAGATTAATTTTTTTTATGTTTGTGTAGAAAGCCATTTTGTCTAAGGTTCTCACCTTTACTTTTGCTTTATGCATGTTTTTGTTATTTTTATTTTGAAATATTAAGTAATAAAGCATGAAACTATACATGGAATGACATATAAAATTACATATATAAGCATTGCTTACCTTTTGATTTGACTTGGTCTGGGGTTGAGCTAAGGTGCGATATGAGTCAGCTAATTTAGGTCTTGGTTTGACGTGGGCTGGCCTGGGATTTGTTCAGGTAAATTTAGGTTGGCCCTGTTTAAGCTAGGTTAAACCAGGTTGGCTTTGATTTGGTTTGGGTTTGACCTCTAAGGTGCGATATGAGTCAGCTAATTTAGGTCTTGATTTGATGTGGGCTGGCCTGGGATTTGTTCGGGTAATTTTAGGTTGGCCCTGGTTAAGCTAGGTTAAACCAGGTTGGCTTTGATTTAGTTTGGGTTTGACCCGGATTAGCTTAGGTTTGATTTAGGTTTGACCTGGTTTAAGCAGGGTTGACTCGGGTTGGCATAAGTTTGATTTGAGTTTGACCCAGGTTGAGCTGGGCTGACCTGAATTGACTTGAATTAAGGTTTGATTTAGGTTTGACCTGGTTTAAGCAGGGTAGACTCGGGTTGGCATAAGTTTGATTTGTTTGACCCAGGTTGAGCTGGGTTGACCTGAATTAACTTAGGTTTGATTTATTTTTGATCTAAGATAAGCTAGACTGACCCGATTTGACTTAGGTTTGGCTTACATTTTAATTAGTTTTGTTAACTTAGGTTTGGTTTAGGTTTAACTTGGGTTAAGTTGGATTGACCCAGGTTGACCTATGTTTGATTTGGGTCTAGGTTGGGAAGACCTGAGTTAGGTTTAGGGTTTGAATCTGGGCTGGGTTGGGTCAGACCAGGTTTTGGTTTAAGATTTTGGTCAGTTCTGGTTGGGTTAGACCCGAGTTAGGTTCAGGGTTTGGGTCAGGTTGGGTTCGGTTAAATATGGGTTAAATTTAGGATTTGGGTAAGGCCTGGGTTAGGTTAGCCCTGAGTTAGGTTTTGGATTTGGGTCAGGGTTTGAGTTAAACTTGAGTTAGCCTAGGTTTAGTGTTTGGGGCAAGTGTGAATTGGGTTAGACCTAGGTTAGTTTTTGGCTAAGTGAGTTTCAGTTAGGCTAGATTCAGGTCGACCCGAGTCAAACCCAAACCTAGGCTTAATTCAAGACTATTGACTTAGCCTAGCCTAATTAAGCTTTAAGAAAATAATAATTTAAACTAAAAAAAGAGAAATGCAGAGAAGTTTATCAAGGAGGAGAAGGAGGTTGACTGGAGAGGAGGAAGCTTGCCAGAGACTTCTTCCAACTTCATTTTCGAAGCAGTGGAGTCCACAATCTATGTGTCTACTATGTTGAGTGGTGACGATGACCTATTTATAATTAGGGTAGGCGGTGGCAGAGCCCTCTAGAGCCTTCCGATTGGGTGGCGCATAGATGAAAAATAACAATCTGGCGGTCAATGAGTCATGGATCACCGTCGACGAAACAGTGTGTCGATTCGTTGCCTCATCCATGAATGATGGCCACAGATTAATGGCATGTGGACCCAGTGTGGTCACGCCAAGGGCTTGTGTGACAACACTGAGGTACTTTTGGGCGTGGTCATGCCCAGGCCCAGGGTAACCACACCATGCCAAAAATGGGCATTTTTCAAATTTTGGCTAATCTGGTTGCACCGGACTAGAGGGAAATGTTTGTACAAGTCCCATGTGACCAAATATGAGGTCAGCAAAAATTTTGGTAATTGATGGTTAAAGTAGTCGTCTTGACAAGATGAACCAAATGATAAAAAAGTTTGGTCAATATAGGTATAGTCAATTCAAAATCAAGCCATTGAAGTACATTTAAAAGCTTTGTATTAATTGAATGGTCAAATTAACGCCAAATTTGACATAAATGTTGTTAAATCAAGCTTTTCAACGAGAGAAATTTAATGTGCTTAAAATCACTCAATTCTGAAGTCATTAAGGCCCTCAAATCATTAAACACCCCCAATAATTAAGGGCAGTCACTATGGGTTGCTTGATCAAGTGATTAGTAAGTTTAACTCCAAAAAGGAAAAATAATTCTACCTCAGAGGTGATAGATAAATTTACTTGCTTCACTTGAAAGAAAAAAAAAATGAAAAAGAGGGATTCCATAGGTCGTTCTAGAGTGAAGACCAAATAATAACTTTTGGCCTCCGTAGCCGCCAACCATCTTCTACCACCATCAACTTCTGCCGGCCTTCACCACTTGTTGTCGAACCTTCGGTCGTTGGTGACTTCTGCTTGCAAACGCTCTATCATAAATACGAATATAACATATAAGACATATATTGAAGGACCAAAAAAACTACCGACCTCTGTAGCCATCGACCACCGCTAACCATTATCAGTCATTCACACTGGCTGCAACTAATGCCCATTTTTTATGACCTCGTAGCTAGAATATGGTGGTTATTCCTAATGCATGTACTTTTATTTACATTTTATACTGACAAGTGCTATCACTAGTGTAAAATAGTCACCTCATTCTCCGAGTTGTGAGAAAAGGTCGCATTTACTTACATAGGTATAAAGAATTATTTTAAATCGGTTAGACTCCATGAATTTTTTCTTTCTCGAAATTTTTCATGTAAAAAATTATTGTGTTTTCTTTTTTTTCTCTGTCCGTTGGATATGACTTTTGCCATAACTTTTTCTGCGCACAATAAATTTTTGTTAGTGAGAAGATTCTATTGATGGCCCAATTGAAGCGGCGTTTAAGCAATAGTTTTTTATATTGTGATCTAGAAAGTTAAAATTATTATATACAGCTTTCATGATTGAGTTCTTCATTTTCGTAATTTTAAAATTAAAGATTTAATAATTTTACAATAATTTATTTAAAAAAAAATTGCAGACAAAGTCTTAAATTTTTTTATTTTTTCCCAATTTTAATTGATTATTTTACTTAATTATGAATAAAATATGATTAACATAATATTAAAAAAATATACACCATAGCATAATGTTAATTGCCTGGCATATCATAAACAAATTACCATATTTTATTAATTAATAATGTATTTATTTTGATTTTTCAAAACATACAGCTGCATAAATAAGTAAAAAATAAATAAAAATTATATCTCAATAATATAGCATAGGTAATACAACATAACATAACATAAAACAAATTTGACAATCATGGCTAAGTATATATATTTGACTTGGAACGGGTTCTCGTAATTGAATATTTCAGATGTCATTTTAGCCATTAGAAACAAAACGTGAAGATTATTCGTGCAGTTCTCGCTAAATAAATATAGAGGCAAAAATTACACGTTCACATTCACATATTTGCATGGATAAATATATAAATAAATATAAGACTTACAACTTTGATTCCTTCATTAATAAAAGACAAAAACTAGAGAGCAACTCCTTCATAAATATTACATCAGGACTCCGCACATAGAGTGTTGTGTAGAGTCTAATGAAATCACGTCACGTGGGGGTGACAGAAAAAATAAAATAAAATATGTCTAGTAACACAACAAAATATTCATCCCGTGTTATTTAAATGTTATTATGTGTTATTTAGGTGTTATTGTGTATTATTCAAGTTTTTTTGATGTGTTATTGTGTCATTATAATACTGGGAATATTCCCATAACACAAAAACACCTGAATAACATACAATAACACATGAATAACACGAAATAATACAGAAATAATATTTCCATGTATTACTAGACCGATTTTTTTTTTTCCCTGTCACCTCCATATGTTCCGATGCAAGATTTTTCCCTCGACAAACTGCTCGCGCCAAACTGTTAAACTCTTATTATAAGATCTTTCTCTTTTTTTTTTTCAAAAAATGAAAATATCATCTCACACTTCAACAAAGTGCTGCTGTGTTTGTAATTATCCGTAAATATTTTTTTATGAAATGAGCAAGAGATGTAAAATGAAAAAAGGACGTTTACTTGACTATTTGAAAAATTTACAGACATACCACACAATTTATTGATTTATATATTTAACATCTACAGTTTTTTTTTTTTTTTAAGGACAAAAACTAGAGAGCAACTCCTTCATAAATATTAATAGAAATCACGTCACGTGGGGGTGACAGAAAAAAAAAAAATGTCTAGTAACACAAGAGAATATTCATCCCGTGTTATTTAAATGTTATTATGTGTTATTTAGGTGTTATTGTGTATTATTCAAGTTTTATTGATGTGTTACTCAAGTTTTTTTGATGTGTTATTGTGTCATTATAATACTGGGAATATTCCCATAACACAAAAACACCTGAATAACATACAATAACACATGAATAACACAAAATAATACAGAAAGAATATTTCCATGTGTTATCAGACCCATTTTTTTTTTCCCTGTCACCTCTCTATGTTCTGATGCAAGATTTTTCCCTCGACAAACTGCTAAACTTTTATTAAAAGATCATTCTCTTTTTTTTTTTCAAAAAATGAAAATA
This sequence comes from Phalaenopsis equestris, assembly GCF_001263595.1. Taxonomy (NCBI): domain Eukaryota; kingdom Viridiplantae; phylum Streptophyta; class Magnoliopsida; order Asparagales; family Orchidaceae; genus Phalaenopsis; species Phalaenopsis equestris. The sequence continues at coordinate 192,056 of NW_018219530.1, read as the reverse complement.
TCATCTCACACTACAACAAAGTGCTGCTGTGTTTGTAATTATCCGTAAATATTTTCTTATGAAATGAGCAAAAGATGTAAAATGAAAAAAAGGACGTTGACTTGACTATTTGTCCTGCTATAGGTGGTAATATTGCTAAAATTGAACAAGTGGCCCACCAAAAATACCGAAGTAATTAAAAGAAATTGAAAAATTTACAGACATACCACACAATTTATTAATTTATATATTTAACTTCTACAGTTTTTTTTTTTTATTTAAAGAAAATTGTGCAGTAAAAGCTACTGCATTAGAGAAAGTTTGTGCATGCTCATGCTAGCACCACTTTAAAGAAAATCTTGGCCCCCATCCAATGAAAAGTTATTGCATACAGAGGCCTTGGTTTAATTTTACATCAAAATTTCAGTCATGGCCTGTCATGTTTACAGACAGATTCACATTAATAAGAAAAATAATTTAACACATGGATTGATTTGCTTGTACATATGGCGAGTCCTCCTGCAAAACTGCATTAGGATTCTGATGCAATAATTTCCTGCAGGCCGCATCTTCAAGTGCTATTAGTCAAAATTAAGTGATTTTAATTAAAATATTTTGATGTCATAAAAGTGAGTAGTAGTGATTTGCTGATGTGACATTAAAATTTTAAGTGTTATAAATGTAAATATAAATTTTTTAGATTTTATATATTTTGTGGTATGAATGTAAACGCCCCAAAATTGAACGAAACAAAAAATTTGGTTAACTTTTCAAATGTCGTTTAGGATGAACCTGTAATCTTTAAACCAAATTTTAAAAATATATATAAATTTTAATTGATTAAAGTAAGATATCTATAAAATTTACTAATCATAAAGGTAATTGAAAAATAAGAAAATATCTTTACTGAAAAAAAGCTAAGTGTCTTTGAACAGGATATTCTGATAAAATACATACGAGCAATGCTTCTCAATCCGCTCCAAACCATACTGCTAAATTAATATATATATATATATATATATATATATATCAAGAAATTGGTAAAAATAATATTTTATCGTGAAAGGGAAATTAATAAAATGAGGATGAAATTCTCAACTACTTAATTATATATTTTGGAAAACTGAAACAAGATTAAATGCTTTCATTTAAAAAATATATGTTTATTAAATGATTGAGGCGCTGTTTTATTATTATGATCATGATGTATCTCAAATTCATTAAAAAATTGAATTACTTGAGAAAATACAAGATTAAATGCTTTCATTTAAAAAATATATGTTTTTTATTTGCATGTAAATTAAATGATTGAGGCGCTGTTTTATTATTATTATCATGATATATCTCAAATTCATTAAAAATTTGAAATACTTGAGAGAATGAAGGGACACAAGTGAAGGGTACGGTTGCAAATGAACTATGTATATGATAAGCTATTCGTAACTTGACTTGATAAGAACTTGTTCATGTTGGTGTGATTAATTAATTGAACAAGTTTCAACACTTTTATATATGCTCGGTTGTTAAAAGAACAAGCTAGAACACCTCATTGTTCGATTCGTTCGTGTTCTTGAACAATATCAATGAAAGCTCGCGAATAAGATCTGTTGAATCTATATCTCTCTGGTAGATTGTGCCCAATGAATAAAGCATTGGACCGATGAAAGAAAGAGAGAGCGGGAAAAGAAGAGGAATGCTTGCACCACAGAGCGAATAAAGGTATTTCCAGGCTCGTGGACCTATTTTATTCCACAAAATATAGATGTTACAAGTGGAAGGAGCCAATAAATGTTCTCTTTATATGAAAGAGCCCTCCTATTTATAGTTGATAAGAGGGCCAAAAAGTATATTACAATATTACCCTTGCTTTAAAAGGGAAGTACATGATATCATAGTCTCGTGTGTTGGTGTTTCTGTTGGGTATCTTATTGTCCATTGGACCCGTCGTTCTGAGTTTTTCCTGTCGAGATAGTTGTCAGATTCCGGTGGCGGTACGAAGGAAAAAGTCCTTTGTCGAAGTCCTCTGTTGGGGGGAAAAGTCCTTCATTAGTGTCCTCCACAAGGGGAAATGTCTTTCGTCAGAGTCCTCCATTGGGGGAAAAGTCCTGTATCGAAGTCCTCCTCCTGGGATAGATGTCTTTTGTAAGAGTCCTCCACCGGTGGAAATCTCTTTCGTTAGGCGGAAAGTCCTTTGTTAGAGTCTTTGATGCGTGGATTTGTTGTGTAATAGTTTTGTAAATATTTTTCAATATTGCAAAACACACACAGGATAGTACTAATATAAATATGCAATTCAAATCCAATTAAAAATAAATTTAGTAAAAATAATTTTATCTTTTAAAATGTTTAAACTGCCAAACCCGTAATAATAACGCAAGTATATGCATCGCTCAAGGAATAAAGGGCTTTACTAGAATCCTAGATATCGATTCCAGGGGGAAGTTGGAAATGCTTATGAATAAATTCTTATGACTATAATGTAAAACACAATTTAAACTTCAAAACGTAAATGTAATTAAAAGTACTAAGATAACTAAACAATTGCTAAACTTCAAAAGTAAAATTATGAAAACTAAATAAAGTTTTTGTGACGAAGAGTTCAAATTTAAGAAAACATCATTCCCCTTTACAATGAGTATATTGATTATGAAGAAATTAAAATCATTTAAAATATATATATATATAATTGTATTGTGTAAAATCGGAGCAATTCTATTCTTTACCCTCTTTCAAGTGCATAAAAAACAATGACTAATCTAGAGTTTGGTCCCTAATGTCGTGGTTAGGTTGGGAGGATACCGGCTCTCAAGAGCCCCCCCTTCTCCCTCGCTTGAGGGCTAACAATCTCGCATTAGTATCCAATCAACTGGATCAAATTGAAGAATTTATTCTGTCACCTTAAAATCTCCAATCTTACGTCCAACAAAGTATATTTCTCTATTTATTTGTACTCAACCTCATGAATTATATTCTCATCTATAAAATTGAATGTGACTCTTACCATGTTGTAAAAAGCATAGCCCTTTCGGATCTTATGCTTCTCAATAAATTTTAACCTTTCAATTGACCAAATCGAAAAGTAAATGATGATCATAGTTCAAATCATCACAAATTATTTATATTTAAAACCGTATAAAACAAAATAAATTCTTCACAATACCAAATCTCATTGTAGGGATAAGGATAAAGAAGAATACTCAGAATTCAAGAGAAAGATAAAAAAACATTGATTTCATATATAAAAACAAGTTTACAAAATAAAGAAAGAAAAGAACACAACTTATCTCACACTCCTTCCCAAGTAAATCCCTAGAAGTTCCACTTAAGCATTTTCTCTCTTTATAATCACACTCAATTCTCTTCTAGAAATTCAATGAAAAAAAAATCTCTCACCTTCCCTCTCCTCTTACAATCCTAGAAGAACACCCTCTCTTCACCAAAGCCTTCCTCTCACTCTCACGCCACAGTCATGCCCTAGACTCCTCTCCTTAATTAGGGGCTGCCTCCTTTCAAATAGAATTCAAAATTTAATCCCAAATTCTCTCCAAATGTAACCTTTTGAATCCCAAAACACATGTCCATTCATTCAAGAGACATATCACTTCATTAAATAGCTTTCCAAAGTGTCTAGATGCATTCAATCCCTTCATGGGGCGTTTGAATAATTTGGAGCCTTCAAAATCAGGTAAAAAATCATCTCGAACCATCTTAAATTGTCTTATATCGTCTATGGCGATTCTCGCACAAATTCTAGCACCAGAGGTACCTGTTCTTTGGATTATGGCGCCTCAAGTGCCACCCTGCAGCAGCTTCACGATTTTGCTCTGTTTTGCCCCGTTTTAATTGAGTTTCGTTCCTAACAGATATACCTACAAAATAAGCTTGAAAAGTATCTTTCTTTAAAGTGTAATTTTATTCAAAAATATGTGAGAAATGTAAAGTATATTAAACATCGAAATGTGCCAAGTCAGAATTTTTTTTCTTGCTCACTTGTACTCCAAATTGCACCATTTTTGCTTCATTTTCTACAAAAGTCTATTTCTTGTACCAAAAACAAAAAATATGCAAAATACATTCCTTTAAAGTGTAATATCATTAAAAATCATTAAAACTGAGCATAAAATATATATAAAAAATGGGTAATTTTTAAGCGTGTCAGTAATCAACAAGCCCAGGATGATGTTTAACTTGAAATTCCATAGATCAAGTTTTTGGGACAATCTTCTCTTCCTCCCTATATCTCTCCTCAATTGATCAAAGGCTAGAGGTCCCTCATTATTGTCATCAACCAACCAAAATTTGTCGCAGGATGTAGGGGCCCTATTTCTAGGACATGAAAAAAATCTTTTGTCATAGCTACTTCCTCTTTTGGATTGGTACTGACCACACTTATTGCCACAAATACAAAGTGAAACTTTTGAATTACTTTATGATCTTGAGCTCATATTTTTTGTTATTATAATGCAATATTACTCTAATTAAAAAAAATTAAGTTCATATAACAATCGAGAAATTCTAAAAATATATAAACAGTCTTAAAATTAAGAATTAATATTTAGCAGTACAAAAAAAAATAAAAGTACAACACAGTTTGCTATATATATTTTAAAAAAATGCATCCAGATAAATAATTGAAGATGAAATATGAATCATCAACTACAAATCACTAGGTGATGTGACATAAGTAAGCTCATTACATTCAACAAAGCATCAGTAATCTCCTCTCTTAACTGTGGTATCTCCTCAGCACCTTTTCTCTCAGAAGTGTTGTACTCGAACATTCTAAATTCCCCTTCTGGCTTCAAAGGTCTGGCTTGATGTTGGTTAGTTTCCTCAAGCATGTACTTAGGATCTTCATCTAAGACCTTGAATTCGATATTATATTGGGATGGATGTCTCCATATAAAATCATGGAGCACAGTTGTTGCTACAACTATCTTGACTTGTTTTCTGAAAGAATATGTAGGCATACCTTAGAGTACGACCCACTTCTTCTTTTATATACCTAATCCCTGCTCAATAACATGGTGTATGTCGAGTGTCTTTTCTTGAACAACTCATTCCTTCATCTTATCACTTGGCTGCAGAGTTCAAAATCAGGGATGTGATATCTCGTGTCGGGAAATGACTTCAAAAAATTTTGTTGCAGTAGATATCCCAAATTTACGAGAAGATACATTCTTGAATAACAATAACGTTTCTAGATAAGTTCAAACAAAAATATAATAGTGGCAGATTAATTAAAGGCACCAACCTTAAGGAGACATCAAGAATTTGTATTCGGGCCACCGTGTTGTAAATTTAAATATTCTTCTGTCGTGTGAAAATTTAAATACCAACCATCACGAATATGAAAAACATTTGAAGTCACATACTGATAATATTTTTTTGTGTAGCAGCACCACACCTATCAATATAGGATATCCTTTCCTTATTCCTCATCCACATGTCAACATGTGTTACATTAATTTCTCATTTACAGACCTTATTATAAAAACAACTCAATTAAAGCTCTTTATTACATTTCTTTAATTAATTGAAGAACCAATAGAGAATGAGATGAATACCTTGCAAAGCGGCATGTACCTTATATAGACGATGTCCGTAGCCATTTTAACAAGAGTTAACCACAATATGGAAGTACCTATTGATCGTCTCTGTAGAGCGTTGGAAATGCTTAGAAGCTGCGTGAATGGACTCATTATAAGACATAATGAAGAGGGTGATAACTATGACTGCTCAGGATATAAATAAAAATGAACCATGCAAACCATATTTTGATTGCAATTCATCTAATAAATCATAGAAAATAGCTTTTGACATCTAAAACATGATGTGAATCCAGCTTGGATGAGCTTCCATTAGTTTATCAACCCATTTGTCACCCACTGATGGTGATGAGATGAAAGGTGTCTTACAAATGTGTCTCTGATAGTACTCATGAGTCAAACAAACTGAGCTGGTAATGATTGTAGCTTTCTTAATTATCTCTATAAACTTCTTCTCATTGTATGGCTCCATTTGTCTGAAAGAATAATATTAAATTTGTTTTAAGAGAATATGTTATCCTTAATTCAGGTAAATGCTCAAAATGTGCGCAATGAAAGTTTTAAAACTAAAAAAGTCCAGAAATAATCAAACGTAAAAAAATAATACACACAAGCCATAACTTACAACAGAAATGTCAAATACTACAGATAATCACTCTGACATAGTACCAACAACTAAAAAAAATATGTTCATGACATCTAACTAGTTGGATTATCTAAAAAATAACAGAGGTAAGGGATCTTCCATTCAGGAAGTAGGGTGAAGAAAGCCTCTCACCTGTTTTGATCCTCAAAAAGTTTTATAGCAAATAAGTATAGTAGCATGCCCTCAAAAATTTTTGGAATTGATTCTAGTAGCTTGATAACATTTGTTATTGTTGGGTATGCATGGAGAGCAGTGTAGGCACTTGAACTAATACTGGTATAGTTTGTCATCATTTGTAATATTATGAGCTGCCTGATCCACCCCAACGATTATCACAATTTATATAAGTCATGATAAAGGCAAAAAAAAACTTGATTTGCTCCCTAGCAAATTGATTGAGTTCTTATAATTAAGTATTATTACTCATTAAGTTTTATCATGCAAGTATACGTATTTTTTCAATAATACAAGGATCTATTGAGTTCGGAATGTTGATCTCACGGGAAAGGGGAGGTCGATAATTCCTAAGGCAAAGTTCTTGTCTACTACTTTCAGGTTCTAGATTGGAAGGTCAATAAAGGGTGATTTTCTAATAGCTAATCCTTGATTTCAATGCCAAGTGTAAATTCAACCTCTCTAGCTCCATTGGTTTGGTAAAATTCAAGATTGATAAAATGACAATTCTCTTGTGATTTATTAGGAAGATTGTAGGTGTGACTACTTAGATTTGTAATTGATATAGTGACAAATAAAAGCATAAATCTATTTACCCTTTATCAAGCACGTAAATAAGTATGGTTCAAGTTTAGTTCTTGCTTTCATTTGTCACCCTAGGAACTCCATGCTCAAACCCTATCAACACATCTCCCTATATTTGCATTACCTCCTGACTACTTCATTAATGCCTATCGAACAACGTGATTATTCTAGTCCTTTCACCACTGCTTTTTCGGGTTATAATGGGTCACAACTTATTTTAACAAGTCATATGGCCAATAAAAAATATAAATAAAGCCTATTAGAATACTCATCACTTTTAAATAAAAAAAACAAATTCCATAACATTCAACATTTCTGCAAGTTCTACCTAGCAATCACAATAAAAAAGTGCAAGAGTTCTACTCACAAATTATAATTAAAACATCAGAAAACTTCATTGAATCAAAATAAATTCGCTAAATATGCATTTACAATCATGTACAAAAAAATCAAAACACAATATTTAGCTTTTCTTCCTTGAGAAAGAGATGTAAATCCCTCCAACAAAGACTACCACTAATCCTTGCAATGTTAATAAAAATTTTGAAACAAATCTATTACATAATCCACTAAAATTTCCCTCTAATCTCTCAAGAATAGGTTTATTCTACAATTCATACTCCTACGTTTGTCCTTATAGCATCCTTGGAGGATTTTTGGACTTGTAAATGCAAAATGTTGATAAAAGTTCTCTTCCAAAGCGTCCAAATCCATCAAATAACCCCCAGGTTCATGTTAAAACTGCCTCGAACAATTTTGGCACCTAGCACCCAATCTGTGGTGCCTAGGTGTCATCTTCTCAGTTTACCTGGAAAACATTGGCGCCTAGATTCTTGAAAGTAGCACCAAGACGCTATTGGGAAGCACCTTGGTGCCTAGAAAGTGGCACCTAGGTGCTAGTCTGTTGGCAACCACATTTGCTCTAATTACCACTATTTCTGCTCCAATTTACTCCAATCATCCTACCTGTTATACTTGCAACGAAAACATGGAAGTAATTTTATTTAAAGCGTACTTTCATTAAAAAAGTAAGTACAAAAGGTAATGGAAATTAAGCATGTTAAAAGACATATCGAAACCCCAAAACTTAAACATTACTTATCTATAAGTAATACTAAAACTTTAAAAACTGATTTTGTTGATTTGAGGTTGTCAGTTTCTTCAAGATTTGCTACAATTTTTGCCTTAAGAATGTCATAGTGCAACCTAGGAGAAATTCTAGAGAAACGAGATAGGACTAGGTATAAACAGATTTAGCATTTAACTTAGAAATCTTGATTTTCTATCTACTTGAAAAATAGTTGTAATTTGTTAAATTTGGATTTCTAGAACATATAAAATTAGAATTTAAGCACTTTATTCGTAAATTGCTAATAGTTTTTGGAATAAAAACAAGTTTAGGTTTGTATCTAAGTCTTTTTCTTTAAGAAGATTCAAGTGAAACTAATTTTTTATTAGTCTTTTCCTCAGGCTTCTCCTCACTTTTTTTCTATTTTTCTTTGTTCCTTCTTTACTTTTTCTTTCAGGATATTTTTAATCCTTAGCATTTTTATGTGAGGATTACTAAATAGTTTTGAATTTCATTATCCTCCTCCTAAAGTTAAAAGCTCAGAAATTTCCTCTACTTGAAAGTTGTAAGTATTTGAAATAAGTTTTAATAGAGTCTAAATTCTTTTAAAGTGTAAATCTAACAATCTTTGTTTTTCAAACGTACAATTCTTTCCTACTCTAAATAGTAAAATAATACTCATATTACCTCATACCAAATACCTTAACTCTAGCACAGTCCTTTTCACCAAAAATTTCAACTAAGTCTTCTATAACACCCATAAAATCACCAAAAATTTCAACTAAGTCTTCTATAACACCCATAAAATCAAAATTATAGTACTCTAAAGGTAACACCACATACCACAAGTCATTTTAAAGTGATATCAATTATATATGTAAGATACTGAGAATAAATAAAGTTTAGCTTCTTTAAATATTTTTTCCCCCAAAATTTGTTATTAACATGTATAATATTTAGTATAGAAAATATAAGTAGGACCAAAATTATAGCTCAGAAGTAAAATCTAGCACTAGTGTATATCAGAAACATTTGTAAATATACTCAGGAATGAAAAGTGTGCAATAGAAAGTAAATCTAAACTAAACATGCCAGAATGAAATTTCACTGAAGAAAGTCTAAATAACAATACATGTATCAGCATTGGAATATATAAAAATAAATATATTTATCCAGAAATGATACAATAGACACAAGGACAAATAAAATATCCAGAACAACCATAAAAAAAGGAAATACAACAACATCACAATAGCAGTACAAGGAAAATTACACATAACAAAAACATCTTAAAAAAATCAATTCAAATCGTTTGCAAACAACATTAAGCTCACAATAAACACATACCACATACAACATACAAAACACACCATAAACAAACACAACTCACAAACAAACATAAATACGATACATAAAAAACACTAACAAAACACACTAACATAGATAGTATGGCTTGCCTCCCACGAGCACTAGGTTTAACATCGTAAGCCCAACATATTGTGGATAAATTTTTTCATTGATGGTATGTCATTTCATAGGGCATAAAATTTATAACAACATAATTGACTATGTATGCATACCATGGAATGTGTCATTCAGTAATTTAAACAATTACTTTTTTTATGTTCTCTTGTTAATTTCTTTATCCAATTTTGGCTCTATTGATTTAACTTCACGAGTCTCTCAAAAATGGCTATAGCAGAGATAATCAATCAAATCTATCTTGAAATAAGTATCGTCATTTTTCTCAGAAGAGCACTTCATATTTTTTAACACATTGAAAGTGACCTCTTGATCATTCATTCACATAGTTAACTCTCCTTTTTCAACATCTATCATGACACAACCAGTGACTTGGAAATGTCTACCCAAAATTATAGGGATTTCCTTATCTTCCTCCATATCTAACACAATGAAATCAACAAGAATGATAAATTTTTCCAATTTCAATAAAATTGTTCTATAACCCTTCTTAGTTAAGTGATTGATGGATCAGCAAGTTGTAAGGTTACAGTGGTAGGTGCCACCTCTTCCAAACCCTACCGTTTAGAGAAGGATTAATGCATGAGATTAATGCTTGCTCCAAGATCACAAATTGCTTTTCCATGAAATTTTTCTCCAATTGTGCATGAAATAGTAAAGATCTCAAGATTCTTAAGTTTATGAGGAAGTTTCTTCTAACTTATAGCACTGTACTCCTTAATATGTGCAACTGTCTCATGATCTCTAAACTTCCTCTTTATGTTAAGAATGTCCTTCTTGAACTTTAACTGGGAATTTTCTCCAGATCCTCAACAAAAGCAATATTAATCATCAATTTCTTAAATACATCTATAAATCTTCAGAATTTTTGGTTTGGTTTTTGTTACTGAAGTCTTAGAGGAAATGGTGGAGGTGGTCTTTCTATGTTAATCTTAGTTGGAGAGACTGGTTTTTATAATTCCTTGAAAGCATTTTCTTCAAACTTTTCAGTTTTCACGATCTCTTTTTCAAAGTCAATTTCTTTTCAAACAACATCCTCCAACTCTTTTCCACTTCTTAATTGGAAAACTTTAACATGCTCACTATTCTTCTCCTTAGGATTTATCTCGGTATTCCTAGGTAGAATCTCTTGAAGACGATTGTTAAGTGAGTGTTAAATTAACTTTTAGTTGAGGTACAGTATTTCTCTTTAGTAGCCTAGGGCATAGCCATAGGACTTTTCTATTGACTATTCTTAGAGAACTAGAAAAAGGCACCCTCACCATTAGAAATTCTAAACTCTTCTTTACTCAACTTGAAGTTTCACATATTGGTCCTAACCTCTAGCACTTATTAGGTGGGGTCATTATGGGGGAGCTCAAGGAGAGTTCCTATAGGGCTATTTGACCTTAGGGTTGACATTGGGTGTTGGTCTAGAGCTAAGGCACTCACTTCACTCACAATCACTCACTACCCTAAACCCAAAATTTCCTGACTTTGGTCCCTTGAGCCTTTAAGAAACTCATGTGGATGGTCCTCTAAACCTATTAGCCCTAGGCTAGGGTTTGGCTAAGACCAATATATAGAGGACCCAAATGGGGTTTTCATTGGTCCATGGCTCATTTATGGTGATTAACTCACCAATTCTACCAAAAATACCCAGTCTGGCCTTTCGCCCCTAAACTCCCCCAAATTACCTAAATACCCTTGAAACCCTAAACTTGGTCAAAATTCTCAAATTTATCCAAAATACCCAAACTTGTTCAAAAGTCATTTTAAACCTTTTGAAAACACCCAAATTACCCAAAATCACAAAAAATTGCCAAATTACCAAAATGCCCCTCATAGGCCCAAAATTGAAAAATTCTAAAATATCCAAAAAATTCCCAAAATATTCCAAAATTTTCATTTTTTTTCTCAACTACCACAGTACCCAATTTGGCCAATTTGACCAAGACCCTCAAATTTTTATTTAAAGGCCCAAATTTCCCCAAATTCAACCCAAATGTCCATCAATTTCACCTCAATCTCCCTTAATTTCAATCATACACTAAAATTAACCCTTCATATGACCAAACTAAACAAAATCCAAGCACAATTGGCCCATGCTTTGAGCTCAATTTTGATTTGAGCCAAACCCCAAATTTTGGTCATATGACCTAATCTCATGAAATTGAACCACCAAATTGAACCCATATCCCACTCAATTGGCCACAATTGATGTTGTAAAATCTTCATAACATTCCTACACATCAAACTTGACCTTCAATTACCCTTGGTGAAACCAAAATTCCCAAATTTAGCCCCAAATTGGCTAAGTCCCCAAATTTCACCAAATTGATTGTCTTAACCTCCAATTGACACCCAATTAATGTTGAAAAACTCTTCATGAGGTTCCTATTGACCGTTTTTTCCTACTGACCATTTTCAACAATCAATTTGAACTTAGCCCATGGCTAGCCCAATCTAGACTCAAGGCTAGCCCAACATGCCCAAAATGACCAAGTTTTCAAATTCCTTCAAATTCACCCTCCAATTCATCCTTCACCAAAGTTGTTCCTTACAATCACCTACATCAAATGCCTACATAAAATGCAGCATTTAATTGGGCTTAAAATCTTGGTTAGCCTAACCCAAACCCAACCCTTTTCCATGTGGACCTAAATGGACCCATGACCAAAATTGGCCCAAAATTGGCCAAATTAAACTTAACATGACCCAAATTAACTCCACCACAGCCAACCCTAGGACCCCTAGGACTGAGCTAAAACCCACCTAACCCAAGCTAAGTGAGCCATGGACCAACGGTCCCCTAAATTAAGGGATATGTTTTCTAAATATGCTTAAACTTAAGATATTTATGCCAAAATTAAGCCTCAGCCCATTAAATTGCTGTCACATATTCCCCTGGGTTCCCTGAGCTTCTAGCCACCTCCCCCTACCATGGCCGGCCGTCATAGCCGCCAGAAAAGCCAAAATGGAGGGCCATCTCCCATTGAACTTCACCCAAATCAAACCAAGAAGCCACCTCACCCAAATGATATGTTATAGCCTCTCTACCCTCCACCTAAGCACCACATTGCTCCCCCCAATTGGCCATGACAGCCACCCCTTAGCCATTTTTATAACAGCTCCCCTCCACGTCCATGAAGGGAGTGCTGAAATTTTCTCAGATAGAGCCTCCCAAATGACTCACAGAGCTTCTTTGAGACCTCCTCAGTACAATCCAACCATTCTCCCCCGTTGATTCTCACTGTGGAAGTCCCATTTTGAGCTTAAAATTCTGCCAAAAATCAGGACAGAGCTCAATACACCTCCATAGTCCACCAAACTCAAATTAAACTTACCCACGCCTTCACCACAGTGAAAGAAGGAGAAGCCCCATCAAATTCCTTTCAGAAATAGCCCCTAACATAGCTCTAGTCCTATAGACTTTGATCAACACCTGAAATCGAGCTTGGTCGAATTCATACCTAGGCCTTACACCACAGCAAGAGGCTCAATCCTTAGCCTCCTTGGACCTCAACGAACGTGTATAGCACCTATGACCTCAATCCTTAGCCTCCTTGGACCTCAACGAATGTGTATAGCACCTATGATTGAAGCTTCCCTTCTCAGAGCCAAGGTATTGAACTTCTTCTTTTCCTGAGCTTCTTTTGATTCTCTATTTGCTTGGGCTTAATTTCATGGCATCTTAACCATATGGATATTGTCCCCTAGTCTAGTCCTCTAGTCTAGATGAGCATTTAAAAAAAAATTTCACTTAATTTTGTTGAGAAATGAGGGAGATACCAAGCTTGGAAGATGGACGGTTCTTGGGCTAGGCTATCTGGGACGATGACGGAGCGTCGTTCAGTCAAGCATGTATCGGATGAACGGTTAAGATGAAGTCGTACAGTGCTTCAGGACATAAATTGCAGGTCGAGTCAGCGCTAAAGTGGATGGCGGTGTCGAACGGGAGTGCGCCGCATGGAGCTTCGGAGCCACCGTAGAATGAGGTGGCGCAACGCTTTAAGTAGATAAATAGGGAATTAAAAAAAATTCAAAAAATGACCCTTAACTTCAAAAATCCATATCTTGGTGTAGAAAAATCACAAAAATAAAATAAAAATGCCCTCTTGATCAATGAATAAAGGAGAACAATCCGGATAAAGTTTGTGTCCATTTGATGCATATTTGATTTTTAAAAAATCAATTGGTGTTAGGAGTCTTTTGATTCTCCATGCATATGGACATTTCACCATAGCTTGAATTTTTGGCATGTTGTAGCCTTTATCAAGGGGAATATTTCTTGATTTTTCCAAAGTCAGAGAAGACCTCTAGACAAAGATCCAAAATTTTCAAGTTTATGTACATTATTTGCTTAAATTAATCATAATAATTAGCTTATTATTTAGAAAAATTCAAAAATTTTGGAAGGTTTATGATGACTATAGATTTAGAAAAATTTCTAATAAGCCAAGTCATTCAAAATAACCCTAATTTGCCTAAACCCTAAAACATTAAGGTAATTAATTTTGGAAAACACAAAAATCAAAATGACTTAATTTTTGCTCTCCACTATTTTTTGAGATTCAAAGAACTCCCCATAAAAATTTCAAAGCATCTTGAGTCCATTTGATGGCTTAAATAAATTTTTCAAGTTAAATATCTTTTCTGGCACTAAAATGATTTTTAATGATCAAAATATAACTAAAAAAATTATGAAAACTTATTTTTGGAGTTCTTTGTAATCAAGGGAATTTAATAAAAATAAAATTTTCATTTTTAGTCTATTTATAAATATTTAAAATAATTAAAAATTTATAAAAAATCACAAAAATAATAAAATTCATGGAAATATTTTAAATTATTTTCTAAGTACTTAGAAATAGTTAGAATATTTTTTCTGATTTTCTAAAAAAAGATATTGTATTTTGAAGCTTAAAATAAATTTTAAAGGCTAAAAAATGTATTTCCAATAAATCAAAGAAAAAAACCATAAAAATATAAAATTTGTTTCTCTGAGTTATCTGACCTTAGGCAGATTTATCAAAAATACAAAACTTAGTTTTCCCCATTTAAAATATTTCATATTTAATAAATACCCCAGAAATTTAAACAATTCTAAAAATTCAAATAAAACTTAAAAAATCATGAAATTTTGTCCAAATGGCTTTGTGGTTTGTCTACCTGTAGTAAAAATTTTAAATGATTAGGCTTCACCGTGGTTAAGTTAGCAAATTTTCATTGAAAAATCCCATTTTTGCATGAAAATAATTATATAAATTAAACTAAAGTTTGAAAAATCATATTTTCTCCTCTGATGTCTTAATTGACCCAAGAATAAAATTGACATGAGTGAGGTGAGATTAAAATTCCAAGGTCATTTGAATTAAATTTGACAAATTATGAAGTGTTGGAGCCTTAGGGGTAAAAGTGTAATTTTATGAATTTGGCCTTAATTAACATTTAGGCTTAATTCAAGGAGGGAAATGGGCAACCTCTGATCTTAATCAGTTTGTTTGGATGATTGAAATTAAAAAGGGATTAATTGGTAGAAACCTTCCTCACTGTCCTAATTAAAAGGATAAATTAATAAATTTCTAAAATTATTAAAATTTGGAAGTTCAGTTCATTAAAATAATGAAATGAACCTAGGACTTAGGGATATGACTTTTGAAGTCAATAATTAATCAATTTAATACCCCTATTTGATGTTCAAATAAAATTTAAATAATGAATCATGATCACCTAAAATTTAACCTTTTGAAAATTAATTAAGACACTCACCTAGGTCTTAAGGGCTTAGTAGTGATCTAAGTTAAATCAAAACTGATTAAATGAGCATTAGGAAAGCAAACATAGCTAAAATTAACACCTTTTAAAACACCACAAGCCCAATTAGGACCAAACTTTGGCTAAATGTTCCAATAACACTAGCTTGCCCCTTTAAGGGAGCTTGACACTAGCTTGCCCCTTTAAGGGTCTTCATTCACATAATCTTCAAAATTAAATTACAAATGATAATTACCCTACTCTTAGGGATAATTAGAACATCAATGTTCATTGAGCATTAAGACTTTCATATGACAAAATATGAAGCAACACAATGAGTTTAAATGAGCTCGAGGCCTTTCATCAGGTAGTGAGAGGGAAGCATGGACCTGCTTGTTTCTACTAACTTGTTGGATACCTCAGAGGTCTATTAAACTTAATATGCTTTGCTTAACAAAATCATCCTTAATGAAATCAATAGGGCCCCGCCAAAATATGACATAGGGTTAGGAAAACAACCAAGAGGAAAACCACTAGAACTTACCTTTCCTACTCTTCATAAATTTCCTTAACATGCATTTTAAGTTTCAGTGGTGAAACGAGAAGACTCGCTAGGTACGTTTTTTATTGTTTACAATGTTGTCTTTCTTGTATTTTTTATACTTTATCGGCGTTATTTCGGGGGTTGGTTTGTGGGGTTGCCCGTAAGAAGCTGTCGGTCGTCGGAATCGAAATCCCGTCGCCCGCTTCGGAAGGACGTTGAAGTATAAAATCAAACTGACCCCATAATTTTCATAGTTTAAAATGAAAGAGCACTGTACCTCAAATCCTGTATCTATCCCAAAGGATAAACATAAGACTTGAGGATGAGGCTCGATCAAATAAACTATGGAAAGTATG
>NW_018219530.1:171922-173291 GCF_001263595.1 Phalaenopsis equestris | reverse complement strand
CTCCTTGACTTAAGCCTAAATGTTAATTAAGGCAAAATTTTCAAAATTACACATTTGCCCCTAAGGCTCCAACACTTCATAATTTATCAAATTAAATTCAAATGACTTTGAAATTTTTATCCTACCTCAGTCATGGGTCAATTAAGACATCAGAGGAAAAAATATGAATTTTCAAGATGTAATTTAATTTATATTATTATTTCCATGCAAAAATAGGATTTTTCAAAGAAAATTCCTAAGTTGACCAAGGTAAAGTGTAATCCCTTTAAATTTTTACTGGAGGTAGACCTAGACCAGAGAAGCCTTTGGATCAAATTTCATAATTGTTTAAATTATCTGTGATTTATTAGAATTATTTTAATTTATGGGCTATTTAATAAAAATAAAATATTTTAGGTGGTGAAAATCAAGTTCTATATTTTTGAAAAATCTCCCTAAGGTCAGGGAACTCAGAGGAGCAAATTTTATATTTTTCTAATTTTTCCTTGATTTATTGGAATTATTCTAGTGAAAACTCATTTTTAGCCTTTTAAAAATTATTTTTAAGCTTTGAAAATAAATATCTTTATTTAGAAAATCAGGATAAATATTCTAATTGTTCCTAGGTGATTAGGAAGCAATTTAGAACATTTCAATGAGTTTTATTATTTTTGTGATTTTTATGAATTTTTAATTATTTTAAATATTTAAAATAGGCTAAAAATCAAATTTTTATCTTAAATATCATTTTATTTTTTCAAAAAACTAAGTTTCATAATTTTTTGAGTTATATTTTGATTTTTAAAAGTCATTTAAGTGCCAAGAGTGGTATTTATTTTTAAAAATCAATTTAAGTTATGAAATGAACTCAAAATATTTTGAAACTTTTATGATGAGTTCTCTGGATCATAGATCACAGTGGAGATCAAAAATCAAGTCATTTAAATATTTATATTTTTCAAAATCAGTTATCTTAATGATTTAGTATTTGAAAATTTTACGGATATTTTAAATGACTTGACCCATGAAATTATTTCCAAAAGTTTCTCTGGTTATGGTAAACCTTCCAAAATTTTCTCAGGATTTTATAATCAAAATGCTAATTTCCATGATTATTTCAAGGAAATAATGTGAAATGACTTGAAAAATATGGATCTCTGTATAGGAACCTCATCTGACTTTGGAAAAATCAGAGAATGTTCCCCCTTGCAGAGGCTACAATATGTCAAAATTTCAAGTCAAGGTGATGTGTCAATATGCATGGAGAATCAAATAATTCAAAATATTTTTTAATTAATTAAAAATAAAATATGCACCAAATGGACTTGAAAATTATTCCACGTTATTTTCCCCTGTTCACTGAGAAAGAGGGTATTTTTATTTTATTTTT
>NW_018219530.1:169862-170671 GCF_001263595.1 Phalaenopsis equestris | reverse complement strand
CAACATGAATTGGATGCCAATTTGGAGGTTAAGACAATCAATTAGGTGAAATTTGAGGACTTAGCCAATTTGGGGCTAAATTTGGGAATTTTGGATTTAGGCCAAAATCAAATGGATTTGAAACTTTACCAAGGTCAATTGATGGTTGATTTTGATGTATAGGAATTTTATAAAGATTTTTCAACATTAATTGAGGCCAATTGACTAGGCTATGGGTTCAATTGGGTGAGATTAAGTCATATGGTCAAAATTGGGGTTTTGACCCAAATTAAAATTGGGCTCAAATCATGGACCCATTGAGCTTGGATTTGGTTTAGTTTGGTCATATCAAAAATGAATATGAGTTTAGGATTGAAATTGGGGTCACTTAAGATCAAATTGGTGGATATTTGAGATGGATTTGGGGAATTTTGGGTCTTTAAAGGGCAATTTGGGGATTTTCATTAAAAATGGTCAAATTGGCCAAATCGGGTCATGTGATAGTTGAAAGAAATGAAATTGGAAATATTTTGGATTTATTTGAATTTTATGGGAATTTTTGGAATTTTGGGATTTTGGGCCAAAGAGGGGTATTTTGGTAATTAGGGGGTGCCTTAGGGGTCAAAAGGCCAAGATGGGTATTTTGGTAGAGTTGAGGCACCAATCATCACGAATAAACCATGGACCAAAGGAAGCCCCATTTTGGGTCCTCTACATAGTGGTCTTAGCCAAACCATAGCCCTAGGGCTAGTAGGTTTAGGGGACCATCTACATGAGTATCCCAAAAGATGAAGGTGGGTGTAGATGAGTGTAGTGAATGCCTTAGCTCC
>NW_018219530.1:164431-169303 GCF_001263595.1 Phalaenopsis equestris | reverse complement strand
TCTAAATGAAATTATGGAACTCATTAAGTTGAGTTTAGTAAATTCATTTGAACTAAGTGAATCCAATAAAAAATAGTGGTGCCAGAATGAGGGAACCGTAGGATCCTAACCGGTGTCACTCTAATCAACTTTAATATGCCCCCATAAAATTTAAAGAACTACAACCATAAGGCCACCTGATTTGAAATCATAACTTGACACACTAGAAAACTCAAATTCATCACAACAAGGAGCTTGGAGCTAGCATGGTGGGTAGCACGACCATCTTCAACAGCAAAACATGACTTCACTAGCTATACCAATTCATTCCTTAGAATTAAACAACAAAGCCATAGGACTTCGAGGTAGTATGCTTATGTAACATAAATCCTCATCTCATTTTTAAGCCTCTGTCACAACATTCAAAATATAAAACAACTCAAAATTTAATCACAAACATCACAAAAACCACAATTTCAACTAAATTAATACATCTATATTAGATGATCAGGAACCCCTCGGAGGAGGTAACCTACGGTTGCTAACGAGGCTTCCCACGCTCTAAATGAAATTATGGAACTCATTAAGTTGAGTTTAGTAAATTCATTTGAACTAAGTGAATCCAATAGAAAATAGTGGTGCCAGAACAAGGGAACCGTAGGATCCTAACCGGTGTCGCTCTAATCAAATTTAATATGCCCCCATAAAATTTAAAGAACTACAACCATAAGGCCACCTGATTTGAAATCATAACTTGACACGCTAGAAAACTCCGCTAGAAAACTCAAATTCATCATGGCAAGGAGCTTGGAGCTAGCATGGGGGGTAGCACGACCATCTTCAAGAGCAAAACATGACTTCACTAGCTATACCAATTCATTCCTTAGAATTAAACAACCAAGCCATAGGACTTTGAGGTATTATTCTTATGTAACATTAATCCTCATCTACAAACACATCTTTTAGGCATTTGTACAATCTTGTTGTACAATCTAAGCCCTAACTCGTCTTAGAATTCCGAGGTTGTCGTTTGTCGCGATTTAAATCCTCACATCTTACAGGCTATTTGTGTGATCTTTCCACACAAATGTAAGCCCTAAATTAATAAAATTGGCAGGATAAAACACTTAAACTTTTCTCCTCAAAACTAAAGCCTCATCCGGATCTATGTCATCCTCTAGTTCTTCCTCCTTTTGATTCCATAATAAATGTCTCACATTTGAACCATTCCCCTTTCACACCTATTTGTCCAATTTCATTGAAAAGTACTTTCCTTTGAATTCCTTGAAGATAAAATTTCTTGTTTTTTATTGAGAGTTTTCTTAGATGACTTCGGTCATTTAAGATGTAATTAACTGTAGGGACTTGCCCTTATAGGAAGCTTTTCTCGAAACCATCTTAATATAAACCCTATTTAATTCTTCATATTAAATAGGGGAAATTGTTGGCAAAAAAATGGTTTCACAGACCAAACGGACGTCATACATTTCTCAGTTTATTTAATCGAGCCTCATCCTCAAGTCTTATGCTTATCCTCTGGGATAGATACAGAGTTTGGAGTTTGAGGTACATTCTTTCATTGAAACTATGAAAAATATGGGGTCAGTTTGATTTCATATTTTTTTTAAACATTAAAATGTCCTTTCGAAGCGGGTGACGGGATTTCGATTTCGGTGACCGACAACTTCTTAAGGGCAACTCCCCAAACCAAAATAGTGCCGACAGTGAGTTAGTAATCTGCCCCAGTTGATTTTGTCTAATCTTTATTGCAGCCCTTTGGCTTTGCAGCTGATTCCTCAATTAAATAACAGTCTCTTCTAATGATAACTTCTTCTCGTCGTACTATTGGTTGGAGTTAAATCCAAATGAAAAATAAGATACAAAGTTACAATTACCTTGGCTATTATAATTACATATATGATTAACTTGATTATGTCCCCACGATTGATTTTCTCCTCCAAATTTGTTATTCTAATTAAAGTTGGGATGATTCTCTTAGCCTGGGATGTAATAATTGGAATATGGGCATTGAGTGATTGTTTATTGCATGGATAGTTTTAAGAAATTAGTATCAACCACTTATCCAAATGAATTTTCCTCAATAACAAGGGGTCCTCGACATTGACTCATTTCGTATTGATCTAACTTTCTCGAAATAGCTGCTGTCTGAGAAATTAACATAGCTAGCACATAAGCTTCATGAATATTCACTAATTTATTGTGGTTAACTCTATCTGTTAGCCATTTAATGTTGTTGGTAGTCATCTCCTCAATATGAGAATAAGCCTCTTTAATAGATTTCGACATGAGCGAACCTCTAGCAATAGCGTCGATGCTCTCTCTCAAAGATCTAACTAATATGTTATAAAAAGTTTTAATAATAAGCCAATCAGGAAATGCATGATATGGACACTTCCTAAGAAGTTCCTTAAATCCTTCCCAAACCGCAAAAATTGATTCACTATTATGGTGACAGAATGACATGATATCATATTCACGGTTTTAGATGGTGGAATATACTTTGGTAGGAATTTCTGGATTAAATTCTCCATGTTCTGATTTAGCCTGATGCAAATGAGTTAAGCCACATTTTGGATTTATCCCTCGGGTGAATGGGAAAGTCTAAGTCTAATGACATCATTGGAGACACTGTTATACCTGAATGTGGCGCCAATTTCTAAGAAAATCGCTAAATGTAAGTTAAAGTCCTCAGACAGGGATCCTCCAAAGTGATTATTTTGCACCATTTAAGTTATAATAGACTTAAGTTTGATGGTGTTTGCCTCTATAGTGGGGGTTTGAATAATGAAGGAATTTCATCCATTGTAGGGTTAGCATAATCTCTTAAAGGTTTATCAGTTTTATCAACATTATGATCATTACCTGAATCTTCATTAACTTGTTGATCTGTCATTTCTGCAACAAATTTTTGGAGTTTTTCTTGTTTCCTAATCCTCCTAATAATCCTCTCTAGTTTTGAGTCATATGGTTCAAGGTCTGCAACTTTTGCACTATACATTCAATTATAAAGGCTTGAATAATAGAAAAGATAACCAACACTTCAAGCACTCTAAAAATATTTTTGTATTTTTTGGATTTCCTTTTAAATTGCACAAACTAATTAAACTCACTAGACAATCACCTTACAATTTTCAAATCTAAGACTTATATATTCAACTAAAAATCACCTTAAGTTTTTCTTGCTGTCACTTCATTCCCTAGCAACGGCGCCAAAAACTTGATCCACTCAAATGATTATCACGACTTATATAAGTTCTGGTAAAGGCACTTGAAACTTGATCTGCTCCCTAGCAAATTGATTAAGTTCTTAAAATTAATTATTATTACTCACTGGAGTTTCTCAAGCAAGTATATGCATCGTTTCAATAATATAGGCTTTATTGAGTCTAGAATATCTGGTGACTCCACTGGGGAAAAGTTTTCTCTCCATTTAAATAAAGAAAAATTATCTTCATACATCGGTAATGCATTCATGTCCCTTATGAACTCATGTCCCTTATGAACCAAAATTACCCGTCTTCTATTGGCATGCTTTACCCATTTCTGCCTTGGGAAAGTACAGTCAACTCTTTGGACTTCAGGACTACCTATTCAATCACCTTTGAACAGGGGGTTCAGAAGGCCATTAAGGACTCTTTAAATCTTCATGTGGGGTCGGACCCCAATAGGTGTGTTGGTGGACTAAATTCCACCTGGGCATTATGTGTTGCTAAATAGGTCTCGCACCGGGTCCTAAACACTTCACTTCTCCTTTTCCAGTTTGATTTGCTATTGTGCAAATTAAATCATAGTTATGTTGTGTTGCGCGCGCTTCAAATTTTCTTTTTTACAAATTAAATTGTTTCTACTTTCAAATCACCTTTTTATTAAAATTTTTAAAAATCTTCACAAACTAAAACTTACCTGGTCTACAAATTAACCTCTATTAATTTTTAGTGCTTGCACTAAGATTACAAGGTTTTAGCCATATAGCTAACCTCAGAGCTTTCTTCTTTTAAAACTGCTGCAATGGCCTGCCCAACGCTGAATTTTTCCTGCAACTTGCCAACAAGCCGCGAAGCCCGCAACGTTGTTCCCACCATTAAGTTTGGAGCTGGATTTGAAGAACTAGAGGTCATCCTAGGAGAAGCTCCATTTGTCGTAATGAAAGTCACCACTCCAGAAATTTTGGAGTCGTCTGCTGAATTAAACCTGAACTATCTTCAGGACTTCCCTTCTTGCAAGAAGGCTAAAACTGCTATTGCCACCACAGCGTCTCCCAAACCTACTGTTCCCGCTACTAAGGGAAAAGAAATAATTATTGTTGAGGATCCACTTGAAGGATTAGCTGCTCCACCTTCAATTTTTGAAATCAGATCAGCTTCAAAGACTGCACCGCTAACTGACAGCGACTTTATATATGCTTAAAAATATAAGTAATTAATATTGCTGCTAAAAGATTTACTACCTCAACAAATGTATCAAATCCGTAATTACAGTTATAGATTCGATAAATATGGATGAAATAAATATTCAATAATTGTAAAGTCACACTTATCAACGCAAGTATACGTATCGCTCAAGTAATATAGGGCTCTAATGGAGTCCTAGATATCGATCCCACAGGGAGTAAGTTTAGAACTACGAACTAAGATTTTAGAAAAGCAATACTTTAATCACAACAAAAAGTTCAATTTGCTTATCTATCACTAATAGGCAATTGAAATAAATATGTAATTTTAATTACTATTAAATAATTAAATATACTAATGAAGGTTTGAATGTGATATCCAATATATAAGAAAGAATCCTTCTCCTTTTCAAGAAATTATAGTGAATAGATAAAGTGAATTAGTTCAAATTATATTGTGCCAAATAGCAAATAGGAGCATA